>NW_017671174.1:12232-95568 GCF_001879085.1 Nicotiana attenuata
CATCTAACAATACCTCCTGATCCTCTCTCGATCTGTGGAACCAACCAAACCGCATGACGGGCTAACTCAGAGAACCGCGTCTCATACTGCGTCGCCGTCATCTCCCCCTGACCCTGGGCATCCTCGCCCTCTGCACTGCTGAATATCGGAGGTTGGAGCCTACCAAGCCTCTCAAGTCGACGCTGCTCATCATCCGGCATAACTGGTACTACAAACTCCTGAGCTGGTGCAACCGGCTGGGCTGGAGGTGCCCCAGGTGTCTGGAGTCCCTGCACAACCTGCTCAGGTGTGCGAGCAACGGGGGTGTGGATGCCTCCCCCGGTCTGAGAAGTAGCTGCGGCCGTAGTAGCTGAGACCGCCTGAGCCAAACCGGTACATACTGATAAGATCTGAGCTAAAGCCCTGAAGGCCTGGAATCATAATAGGCACAGCTGGTGCCTGTGCTAGTGCTGCTGCAGCGTCCACAACTGGGACCTGATCCGGAACTGGGGCAGCTGGTGGATCTGCAGGTGCTGCTCTAGCTGCTCTGCCTCTACCACGGTCACGACCGTGTCTTCGGCCTCTAGTGGCCGCAGCTGGTGGCTCTGGTGGTCGTCCATCCTGCCCGGTAGCACGTGTCCTCACCATCTATGAGAAAATGGAATAATAGAAGTTTAGTACTCGGATAAACAATTCGCACGACAAGAATTTCAAGAATATGAAATTTTTCCTAAAGGTTCTACAGCCTCTCGAGGATAAATACAGACGTCTCCATACTGATCCGCGAGACTCTACTAAACCGGCTCATGACTCACGAGACCTATGTAACCTAGGCTCTGATACCAACTTGTCACGACCCCAAATACCGGTCGTGATGGTGCCTATCACATTACTAGGCAAGCCGACTAAACAATTAACCATAACCTTTTTCCTTAAACATTAAACCACTTTTACGGAGGCTAAAACACCATATTTTTATAATAAGCGTTTAAAACAACAGATATATATGCGGAAGTCAATAAAACATGAAATACACAGCCCCAACAATATGGTGTCACGAGTATAGAGCCTCTAATACAAGTCTGAGAATCCACTACATAAACAGTCTAGAAAAATGCGGAAAGATAACAACATAGAGGGGAGAAATCAGGGCTGCGGACACCATGCAGCTACCTCAAAATCCCCGGCAAATGCTGAATAACTAAAAAGCTCTCACTTGGCCGCTCGGGCACCTGGATCTACACACAAGGTGCAAGTAGTAACGTGAGTACGCCAACTCAGTAAGTAACTAAAGTAAATAAGTACTGAAAGCAGTGACGAGCAGTTCGAAAACATATAACTTTGAAATCAGTTCTGTCATATAAATCATCATTTCCAATTTAAAACACTAAAATCAGTTACTTAGCAATATATCCAATAGAGGCTTATTTAAAAGAAGAGTGAAATAGTAGAAACATCATAATAGGGCCCCTCGGGCAAAGAATCACTGAGAATATGGCCCCTCGGGCAGCCTCTCAGTCACTCGTGACTCAACTCTCGTCACTCAGTACTCACTCTCAGCACTCGGCTCATTTATATCTCATAATGATAGAAATCATAGTGACCGCTGCGGCGTGCAACCCAATCCATATATTTTTAGTCGACTATGCTCAGTGGGGGTGTGCAGACTCCGGATGGGCTCCTACAGCCCAAGCGTCATATCGCTGCGGCGTGCAGCCCGATCCAATATATATATATATCGTTGCGGCGTGCAGGCCGATCCATATAAGTATCGCTGCGGCGTGCAGCCCGATCCATAACTCACATATATATAATAATATCCTCACACTTAAGTCCTCGACCCCTCTTAGCCATTAACCTTACAGCCTCTCGGGCACAATAGTGAAAATTAGGGAACTCAGTCCAAATAATTCTCTCTTTTAAAAATGAATAGAATAAACCAGTTTTAGACATTTAACAGGCAAAAACATGACTGAGGATATGCTTTTAGCAAGTAAAGTGAGGAAAACAGTCAAAATGCCCCTAAGGATTTCTACAGGTCGGCACAAGGCCCCAAACATGGCATACAACCTGTAACATAGTATAAATATTCAAAATACGGGATAACATAATATTTCCAAACCAAACACGCGGCTTAATAGTCGCCACGGGACGGACCAAGTCACAATCCCCACCGGTGCACGCCCACACGCTCGTCACCTAGCATGTGCGTCACCGCATTTATCAAAACAAGTCAAATACCAGGGTTTTTGTACCCTCGGTTCCAGATTTACAATCGTTACTTACCTCAAGCCGGTGAAAATACTACTCCGTGACGCCTTTGCCCCTCGAATTGGCCTCCACGCGCGTCGAATCTATCTATAATCAGAACAGGGACGTCAAAATATGCTAAGGGAATAAAACCCAAGCGAAAACAATCAATAAAGGGCTCAAATTCCGAAATTACCAAAACCTGACCCCCGGGCCCACATCTCGAAATTCAGAAGTTTTTACACCAACGGATTCCTTATCTCTCCACGAGTTCTTACATATCAAAAATACTAAAATGGGAGTCCAAATGACCCCTCAAAACCCCAATTAAAGGCCTCTTAAACTCAAGCCCTAATCCTCCATTTTTGCCCTTTAATTCCTTTAATTACAGCCCTAAATTCGTGAAATACTACCATTGAATTGCATTTTAGGTCCAAAATCCTTACCTTATCGAAGTTCCCTTGAAATCCCTCTCCCAAATCGTCCAAAAGCTCTCAAGTCGAAGTCAAAAATGGTGGAATAGCTCAAACTCGCGTAATGAAATAACTTATATGTTCTGCCCAGTCCTTTTCGCATCTACGGCACACTACCCGCTTCTGCGGTACCGCATTTGCGGTCATTTCTCCGCTTATGCGGAAGTCACTTGTCCAGCCAAAAATCGCATCTGCGGCATCGCAGATGCGGTTACCCTTACCGCTTCTGCGGTCACTGCTCGCCCGGCCTCTTTCCGCTCCTGCGATAGCTCTTCCGCACGTGCGGCGCCGCACCTGCAGTCCCCAAACCGCAGCTGCGAAAACACCAGCAACAACAAAACTTCAGCAACTTTTAAACTTCAAAATGGTCCGATTGACCACCCGAAACTCACCCGAGGCCCCCGGGACCTCAACCAAAGGCACCAACATATCCAAAAACCTTATTCAAACTTGTTCCAATCATCAAAACACTTCAAACAACACTAAATCAACCAAAACACCTCGGATTCAAGCCTAAGTTTCCAAAAACTTCCAAATTCCGCTTTTGATCAAAAACTCAACCAAACCACGTCCGAATAACCTGAAAATTTTCACACACATCGCAAATCACATAACGAAGCTACCGAAACTCTCGGAATTCCATTCCGACCCCTATATCAAAATCTCGCCTATCAACCGGAAATCGCCAAAATATCAACATCGCCAATTCAAGCCTAAATCTACTCCAAGCCTCCAAAACCCATTCCGATCACACTCCTAAGCAATAAATCACCTCCCGAAGCTAACCGAACTGTCGGAACTCACATCCGAGCCCTCTGACACATAAATCAACATCTATTTGACTTTTCTAACTTAAACTTCCTTAAAAGAGACTAAGTGTCTCAAACTTCACCAAACCAATCTGAGTCCAATCCAACCAACCCGATACCACAAAACACGGATAACAAAGCATAAAGAAGCAAAAATGGGGGAAACAGAGCGGTAACTCATGAGACGACCGGCCGGGTCGTCACAGTTAGATTCTTTGGGTGATTTTGGACTTAGGAGTGCGTCCGGATTGTGATTTGGAGGTCCGTAGTTAAATTTGGCTCGAAATGGCAAAAGTGAGATTTTTGGGATGTTTGACCGGGAGTGGAGCTTTTGATATCAAGGTCGGATTCTGATTCCTGAAGTTGGAATAGATCCGTAATGTCAAATGTGACTTGTGTGCCAATTTTTATGTCATTCGGAGTTTATTTGATAGGTTTCGGATGCTCGGTTGTGATTCTAGAAGTTCTTGAAGTTTAAGTGTGATTTTCATGCGTTTTAGTGTCCGATTCGTAGTTTTAGAAGTTATTTTGATGATTTGAGCGCGCGACTGAGTTCGTGTTGTGTTTCTAGACTTGTGTGTGTATTCGGTTTTGAGCCCCGAGGGCTCGGGTGAGTTTCAGATTGGTTTCAGAAGGACATTTCATAGTTTTTGATAGCTGGTACTAGTATTATCGCAGTTGCGATGTATTGGTCACAAATGTGACAGCTGTAATTGCGAAGCAGCCATCGCATTTGTGAGGTTTGAGCTGCTGGGCAGAGTTCGCATTTGCGAAGGACTCTACCGCATTTGCGAATGTCGTTCCATCGCATTTGCGATGATTTTGTCGCAAATGCGACCTCAGCAGGAATCTGTCATGTTCGCAATTGCGATAGTTTTCCTGCCTTTGCTAACCCGCTGTCGCAAATGCGACATCTACAGCATGTTAAGTTTTGAGAATTTCGGGTTTTTGCTTCATTCTTCACATTTTTGAACCCTAGCTTCGAGATGAGACGACCTTGAGAGGGGATTTTCATATCAAATCATTGGGTAAGTGTCTTTAACCAATGTCCAACTATATTTGAGATTTTAACAGTCGAATAAGACTGAGATTTGAAAACAAAACATATATTTGGATTCGTGAGGCTATGGGTAGTCAAGACCCACCCTTGGAGACCCGGGTTTTGATTGGGCGGGCCCGGGGTTTGACTGTTGTTGACTTTTTAGAAATTGAATGAAAATTATAGTTTTATTAATTGAGATTGTTTTCTCTTGCATTCTGTGGTGTATTCAAGTCGTCATTGGCTAGATTGAGTCGAGCGGAGGCAAATTTGTAGAGGAAAAGACTAAATTGAGTGTTGGATTGGCCGAATTGAGGTAAGTGTTTTGCCTAGCTTTGTTGAGGGAATTTTTCCTCCTATTTGCCAGTGTATGCCACACGCGGGGGTGATACATATATGAGGTGACGAGCGTATATGTATGTGCCAGGGTTAATCACGCTCGGGGGGGGGGGGAGGGTGGATTATGTTATATTTGTGTTTGTAAAATTTTGTGACATTCTGTTAAATGCCTTACTTGACTCTTAGGTATTACGGACATAATATTAAGTGGTAGATATCAAGAATAAGTTTGTTGTAACTTGATCAAACTTGATGGAAATTGTAAGAATACATTAAGGCGTCTAATCCAGCCATCTCTATGCGAAATCATTACTACATTACTACAACCGATATTCTTGAGATGCTAGACTCTATACTTGTGTTGTGGATCATTTATGAGATTCGTGGAAGTATTTGAATAATACGGTTCTCGAGGGTTGTTGAACCATTGTTGACTTGGAATGTTGTGATTGGAATGTAATTGGATTATCCGTTTAAGCACTCTCCTTGATGTTCTTTAAACTTCATGTCTTGTTTGTCATTTATTTACATATGCTTGGTAAGGAAGAGTGTAAAGCACGAAGGGTGATGCCATGCCATTTTATATTCATTATCATGTGAGGAAGAGTGTAAAGCACGAAGGGTGATGCCGTTCTATTTTATATTCATTATCATGTGAGAAAGAGTGTAAAGCACAATGGGTAATGGCGTGCCATTTTATATTCATTATCATGTGAGGAAGAGTGTAAAGCACGAAGGGTGATGCCGTGCCATTTTATATTCATTATCATGTGAGGAAGAGTGTAAAGCACGAAGGGTGATTCCGTGCCATTTTATATTCATTATCATGTGAGGAAGAGTGTAAAGCACGAAGGGTGATGCCTTGCTGTTTTATTTATATTATTATGTTTGTATGTTATGGTGAGGTCATGGCACGAAGGTTGTTTCCGTGTAGGTGAGGACGAGGGACATGCAGTATGATGTGATATCTGTATCCTGTGTATACGGTTGTGCCCTTACGTTGAGCTGTTGTTGTTGTATTTACATACTTGGTGTGACTTGTTGTTGTTGTCCTGTACTTGACCATTATCACAATTGTTGTTGCACTGTCCATGTCTTTTACTTGCTTAACTAGCAACTACCATGTCTATTCCTGCTTTTATAATTATACTCATGTTGTATCTATTCTGTTTCATTTTAGTATAATTCTTCCACCATGCTAGCCATTCATGCCCTCACTGGTTAACTTGTAAAGAACATGTGTTTTCTTCTTGATTGTTATATTTGTACTTAGGCCTCCAATATGCTAGTTTACTGAAGTTGATATCTCCTGTTCTCCAATTGTTGTTGTTTCTCATGTGCGCTCCGTTTAGTTCTTTATTGTTGCCCACATGTACATCCTTGCCCACTGTTATTACTTGTGTATTCCCTACTTTGTAATTCTTGTTATTGTGTTCCTGTCATATGGTTGGTTCTATTGTACGTTTATTTGGAAGGATGAGTTGAACGCACGAAGGATGTTGCTGTGCTAGTTGAATTGTTACATAAAATTTACTTATACATGGTGAGGATGAGATAGAAGCAAGAAGGGTGTTACCGTGCCACGTGACTTGATATTTAGGATATACTTCTTGTACCAGGAAAGATCGTAAATATTCTACTACGGTTCCTTTTTGTAATTGTGGACTGTTTCTCCGAGTTGTTTGTGATATTCTTATCTGTTATGCTTTGAACGACTTTTACTGTCAAACTAATGTAAAGGTTATAATAATAAGCATCTTTTAACTCAAAACCTCGTCACTACTTCGACGAGGTTAGACAAAATACTCACCAGTACATGGGGTCGGTTGTACTGATACTACACTTCTGCACGTCCCGTGCAGATTAGGAGCGGAGTTGCTGGTGACGTCGGATGCTGATTCGGAAGATGTTCGTGCGATTGGAGATAGCTACCACTTGTCCTTGGTAGCTGTAGACATTATTAATCTGTTTATGTAGTTTTCAAACAGATCGTGTGATAATTTATATTAGCTTTGTAAGTTCTAAATTCTAGATGCTCATGACTTGTACTACCAATTCTTTGGTAAATTTGTAAAAGTTGAGATAAATCCTAATTTCATTTTCTATAAGTTATTTGGGGTTGTTTCTTTGTTAATTGGCTTACCTAGCGAGTCAAGTTAGGTGCCATCACGACCAGTGGTTTTTATTTCGTGACAAGGTGGTATCAGAGCACTAGGTCCGTAGGTTCTACGAGTCATGAGCAAGTGTAGTAGTGTCCTACGGATCGGTATGATGACGTCCATATCTATCCTCGGGCGGCTACAGGGCATTTAGGAAAAATTTCCCTTTCTTCTTTCCTTATCGTGCGTCTTTTCTTCAGCTTAAAATCTATGACTTTGAATCTTCACGGTCGCTCATATATGATATCGTGCGCTCAGTATTCGCTATGTGCCGACGATCGGTAATGCTGTAGGAGGATTACGATGGGCTATGGATGCTTTATTATCATCGCAATATGCTATCCAGCCTTAGAAGCAGATGTAGTGTTAAATCTTCTAGTTGTTCATTTGTGGTAGGAGGCAGGTTCATTTGTCTGGTTGGTGAGCACAGATTTGGGTAGATTGGTTGGTGGCCAGGCTATTGTGATTAGGGTGAGTTCATGACCAGGTGTCAATTTGAGTATAACCTGTGGGCCATCTTCTGCATGATTATTTTGGATCATGTGTCTTGTATGAGGTTTCCATTCGGTGGGGTGCATAGGTCATCATTTCAGAGTATTTGGGGAATGTTTCTTGGCTATTGCAATAATGAGTAAGCGTGTGGGCAGAATCTTCGGGGTGTTCTATGGCTTCAAGCTAAGTGGTGGAGACTGCTAATGACGATCGGATTGTAGGATAATGGGCCGTATCAGTTTCCGGATCGAGAGCTTTCATGGTTATTTCATTGAATGGGCGCATGCTGGTGAAGCACGGGTTGCTTAACGCTTATTAGCTGCGTATTGGAGATCAGAATAAGATGGGTGGATTTAGGGACTTTTGAATTTGTCTACGGAGCAGTGAATGGCAATCGGATTCGCGGTATTTCCTTGTCAAGAAAGGTCTACGAGTCAATGTTAGGGTTGTGCAAGAAATGGCTTCGGGTTCCCAGGAAGTTCCCTCAGGGCGATCATATCGGATTGAGTCACTTTTGGGTCGGCGGTCTGCATGACTAGATTGTGTTGGAGGCGACTTGTTCTGATTGATCGATTATGTGTTACGGAGTTCCAAAGAATTTATCATGTTTATGACCACGAGCGGAGTTGATGTTTTCTACAGGTATAGAGACTATATTGCATGTTGTGGTGTCCTGGATTGAGTTAAACGAAAGATTTCCGGTTGATGAGGTGTTAAATTTGCTTATGGTTCACTGTTGTCTATGAGATCTTCGTAGTATTGCTAGTAGCATGTTAGAGGCGATGCGCCGTGAGGGGCTGAAATTTGCAGGTGTAAGGTTGTAGATAGTTTCGGAGGGAAGGATATGAGTTCTTGATGGCACCGCTGATTTCGGGTGTTTAAGGTTTTGCTAGCACTATGTGTTCCTATCAGAGCAGAGTTCGCCTGTTGGCAGGTGCCATGTGTGTTGACTTATGGGTGTTTCTCCGTGAGATGATGGAGTATGAAATACGCGTCAGGTATTTGAGTGGCGGTGTTGATATTGGGTGTGAAAAAATTCTGGTATTCGTGAGGCTCAGAGACTGAATATCCTTGTTGGTGGACCATCCCTTAATTGCGAGTTGCGAAGGAATGAAAAAGATTGGTTCATTAATGGTAAGTGTTATGGAAAGATTGCTACAGAATTTTGGAAGGTTTACTACATGTTCGAGGAAGATCGAAATTTGGTTTGGGGATTATTTTGAGCCTAATGAGAGTGTGTACTTTGTGTCAGATCGGACCTGTTTGTTTTGTGCAGTTGTTGCCATGTATATATCATCAGATGGAATGGATGTCATTCGCGCCTTGGTTTTTGTCATGTGTTTCTCTCTCATTCTATGATGTGCTCTAAGGTTTACATGACTCTTCGCACGCGTATTGTGATTCAGTTTAGACTTCATGGCAATATGGGCGAGGTGGCCTTTGTGATGTTGATTTGCTTATTGCACCATAGTTGTGCTTGTCCTTCTCAGTATTGTTTGTTCCTAATGATTTTTCCCATAGTTATATTTTTTTGTGCACTCTATTGTGCTTGATATTGATGCACATGTGATCAGTGAGCCCAAGTATTATGGCTCGAAGGGTACCCTATGTGGATTGATATGATGGAATCGGGTTGCACACCGCAACGGTACAGTGATGAAAAAGTGACTCCTTATTTCTATTTGGTGTATTTTGCTTTCACCTTGTTGAGGATAGCTCATAGAAAAATGTTAAAATTTCCCTGCCTGCTTAACTTGTCTAGTAGTTTTCTTATTTATTTCACTAACTGTTATCTATTTTGTCTGAATTATTACTTGTCAGTGTACGAAACTGGGTAGTGTCTGGCTCCATATAGTTATTGTTGATACTTGTCGGTGTGGCTGCTTGTGTTGGCTGAAATGAGGTTTCTAGACCTGAGGTTTGAACTGTCGAATTGGGATGAGGGAGGTTTGGAAGAATAACGCTATAGTTTGTTGAGGATTTGGGCAATGGCCCTGGTCGGGCAAGCGAGTTTCTTGGATTATTGATCAGATGAGTGATTAAGCGGTTATGCGTGTTTCTTTCGTCAGCGGTAGGGTATGAAGGTTTTGAACGAGGTTCTAATCAGTATGAGGTTTGCTACCGGCACCGATCTCGTGTTTGGGCAGTATTGGTAATCATCAGTTCTTACGGTGATTGTCTAAGTGATGGGCTATATCATGTGATTGCATCTTGTGTTATGATAGTGACTTGATACAGCTTGTTCAGGCTTATACAGTGTGTGGATGTGGGATTCGGGTCTTGTAATGAATTCTGGATGGTAGAGATTGGGTTCTAAGGTTTAGAGACCAAAGTTGAAAACAAGGATCTCTAACGGTGTTGTATTGGCGGGATTATGTAGAGCAGGGTGACGTGGGATTGCCCCCAGGTTTAAGCTTAGTAAGGTTACACCGTGATTTGATGGATTTGGAACGACTCCTAGCACGATCGAGGACGAACGTGAGTTTAAGTGGTGGAGGATGTAACGACCCGACTGGTCATTTTAGGAATCTGCACTTTGCTTGGTATTTATAAGGGCTCGAGTATCCCCGCATGATGTATTATGACTTGCATAAATCGTCGGTATTGGTTTTCAAGTTATCCAGGAGCAATTTGGAAAAATGAACTTCAAGATTTAAGTTCTAAGTTGGAAGAGTTGACCAAGTTTGACTTTTTAGCATTTGACCTCGAATTGGAGTTTCGTCAGTTGCGTTAGATTCTTGGGTGATTTTGGACTTAGGAGTGCGTCCTGATTGTGATTTGGAGGTCCGTAGTTGAATTTGGCTCAAAATGGCGAAAGTTGGATTTTTGGGAAGTTTGACCGGGAGTGGACTTTTTGATATCGGGGTCGGATTCTGATTCCTGAAGTTAGAATAGGTCCGTAATGTCAAATGTGACTTGTGTGCGAATTTTGAGGTCATTCGGATGCTCGGTTGTGATTCTAGAAGTTTAAGTTTTATTTTCATGCGTTTTGGCGTCCGATTTGTGGTTTTAGAAGTTATTTTGATGATTTGAGAGCGCAAGCGAGTTCGTGTTGTGTTCTTAGACTTGTGTGTGTATTTAGTTTGGAGCTCCGAGGGCTCGGGTGAGTTTCGGATTGGTTTCGAAGGATTTTTCATAGTTTTTGATAGTTGGTACTGGTATCATCGCATTTGCGATTTATTGGTCGCAAATGCGATAGCCGCAATTATGAAGCAGCCATCGCATTTGCGAGGTCTGAGCTGCTGGGCAGAGTTCACATTTGCGAAGGACTCTGCCGCATTTACGAATGTCCTTACATCGCATTTGCGATGATCTTGTCGCAAATGCGACCTCAGCAGGAATCTATCATGATAGTTTTCCCGCATTTGCGAGGGTCGCATTTGCGAACCCCCAGACGCATATGCGACATCTGCAGCCTCTTAAGTGCTGAGAATTTTGGGTTTTTGCTTCATTCTTAACATTTTTGAACCCTAGCTTCGAGGCGAGACGATCTTGAGAGGGGATTTACATACCAAATCATTGGGTAAGTGTCTTTGACCAATTTTCAACTATATTTCATGATTTTATACAAGATTTAACATTAAATTCATGGGAAATCTATGGAAAAATTTGGGGATTTTGTCAAAGTTTTGAAAAATGAAAATTTGAGATTTAAGAGTCGAATAATACTCGGATTTGAAAAAAAACATATATTTGGACTCGTGAGGCTATGGGTAGTCAAGACCCACCCTTGGACCCGGGTTTTGACCAAGCGGCCCCGGGGTTTGACTTTTGTTGACTTTTTAGAAATCGAATGAAAATCATAGTTTTATTAATTGGGATTGTTTTCTCTTGCATTGTGTGGTGTATTCATGTCGTCATTGGCTAGATTGAGTCGAGTGGAGGCGAATTTGTAGAGGAAAAGACTAAATTGAGTGTTGGATTGGCCGAATTTTTCCTCCTATTTGCCATTGTGTGCCACATACGGGGGTGATATTTATATGAGGTGAAGAGCGTATATGTATGTGCCAGGGTTAATCATGCTCGGGGGGGCGATGGATTATGCTATATTTGTGTTTGTAGAATTTTGTGACATTCTGTTAAATGCCTTACTTGACTCTTAGGTATTAAGGACATAATATTAAACGGTAGATATCAAGACTTAGTTTGTTGTAACATGATCAAACTTGATGGAAATTGTAAGAATACATTTATGTGTCTATTCCGGCCATCTCTATGCGAAATCATTACTACAACCGATATTCTTGAAAAGCTAGACTCTATACTTGTGTTGTGGATCATTTATGTTATTCGTGGAAGTATTTGAATAATACGGTTCTTGAGGGTTGTTGAACCATTGTTGACTTGGAAAGTTGTGATTTGGAATCTGACTGGATTATCCGTTTAAGCACTCTCCTTGATGTTATTTATGCTTCCTATCTTGTTTGTCATTTATTTACATATGCTTGGAAAGGAAGAGTGTAAAGCACGAAGGGTGATGTCGTGCCATTTTGTACTCATTATCATGTGAGGAAGAGCGTAAAGCACGAAGGGTGATGTCGTGCCATTTTATATTCATTATCATGTGAGGAAGAGTGTAAAGCACGAAGGATGATGTCGTGCCATTTTATATTCATTATCATGTGAGAAAGAGTGTAAAGCACGAAGGGAGATGCCGTGCCATTTTATATTCATTATCATGTGAGTAAGAGTGTAAAGCATGAAAGGTGATGACGTGCCATTTTAAATTCATTATCATGTGAGGAAGAGTGTAAAACATGAAGGGTGATGTCGTGCCATTTCATTTATATTGTTATGTTTGTATGTAATGGTGAGGTCATGGCACGAAGGGTGTTTCCGAGCAGGTGAGGACGGGGGACATGCATTATGATGTGATATCTGTTTCCCGTGTATACGGTTGTGCCCTTACCTTGAGTTGTTGTTGTTGTATTTACATGCTTGGTGTGACTTATTGTTGTTGTCCTGTACTTGACCGTTATCACAATTGTTGTTGCACTGTCCATGTCTTTTACTTGCTTAACTTGCAACTACCATGTCTATTCCTGCTTTTATAGTTATACTCATGTTGTATCTATGCTGTTGCATTTTAGTATAAGCCTTCCACCAGGCTAGCCATTCATGCCCTTACTGGTTAACTTGTAAAGAACATGTGTTTTCTTCTTGATTGTTATATTTTTACTTAGGCCTCCAATATGCTAGTTAACTGAAGTTGATATCTCCTGTTTTCCAATTATTGTTGTTACTCATATGCCCTCCGTTTAGTTCTTTATTGTTGCCCACATGTACATCCTTGCCCACTGTTGTTACTTGCGTATTCCCTACTTTGTAATTCCTGTTATTGTGTTCCTGTCATATGGTTGGTTCTATTGTACGTTCATTTGGAAGGATGAGTTGAACGCACGAAGGGTGTTGCCGTGCTAGTTGAATCGGTACATAAAATTTATTTATACATGGTGAGGATGAGATAGAAGCACGAAGGGTGTTACCGTGCCACGTGACTTGATATTTTGGATATACTTCTCGTACCAGGAAAGATCGCAAATCTTCTACTACAGTTCCTTTTTGTCATTGTGGACTGTTTCGCCGAGTTGTATGTGATATTCTTATCTGTTATGCTTTGAACTACTTTTACTGTTAAACTAATGTACATGTTATAATAATAAGCATAATTTAACTCAAACCTCGTCACTACTTCGTCGAGGTTAGACAAAATACTTACCAGTACATGGGGTCGGTTGTACTTATACTGCACTTTTGCACGTCCCGTGCAGATTGGGGGCGGAGTTGCTAGTGACGTCGGATGCTGATTCGGAAGATGTTCGTGCGATTGGATATAGCTGCCACTTGTCCTTTGGTAGCTGTAAACATTTTTAATCTGCTTATGTAGTTTTCAAATAGATCGTGTGATAATTTGTGTTAGCTTTGTAAAATCTAAATTCTTGATGCTCATGACTTGTACTACCAGTTCTTCGGTAAATTTGTAAAAGTTAAAATAAATCCTAATTTCATTTTCTATAAGTTAATTGGGGTTGTTTCTTTGTTAATTGGCTTACCTAGCGAGTCAAGTTAGGTGCAATCACGACCAGTGGTTTTCGGGTCGTGACATGGGAGTATTTGAGAAGAGGTTGTTTTGTCCCTCGTTGGAAAAAGAAAGAAAGGAAGAGGTGTTTAAAAGCACTTCTTTGTCTTATATAGTTTGAATATTTTGAGGATGTTTTGGAGGGAAATTGAAATTTGACTATATTATTAAATAGTCAAGATTGGGCACTTGGGCACTTGGGGCAATTGGGCTTTGGGCTAATTAAGTAGCCCAAATTAATATTTTAGTCACCCATTATTTGATTAATTAAAAACGTTTTAGCTTTTTAATTTCAGAAAACATTTTAACATTTTTTTTAAATTCAAAAGAAGGTGACTATTGGTTTTAAAAGGTGCCTGTTATGAAGAGATGAGCTTGTTAATTCCAACAGACTCCTAGAGGTATTATAAATACCTATATCATCTCCTGTTTACTGTAAAAATAGTAATAACAATTGAATTTGATTATGGGACTCTAAAAATACGTGATCTATTATTAAGCTGGTTGTTAAGCAGTTGATGCTATGTGTAAGACTTAGAAACGAGATAAGAGTTAGGAATAAGGTGATAACCAACCCGATAGGTTAACAATCGGGGCTTCGAGCTTGTCGATTCGGGGGCCTTGAGGTCGATTCCGGTGCTCGGCTGGGCGCTATCGAGGGCAGTTGAAGAGCGACTAACAGTTATAATAAAATCAACGAAGGCTCTTTATGGCCAATGATAAGCAATAAATGATGAACAATAATGAAGATAATAAATGGAAGCAATAATATAAAGAGAATGTGTTAGAGAATAGAGAGAATATTCTTTTTTATTTAGTATGGAGCAACAGATCTTTACATAATGACAAGGATCCCCTTTATATAGGATGGGAATCCCAACATAGTACAAAATACATTAATTACAAAGATATGGAGATGGGCCAGCTAGATGACGCCCTGATTCGGGTTTAGAGTAGCCCACTAGACTTTGTCAGTCCTAGCTGCGTGCCTTGGAAACTCCCCATTTCTACCCATTATCGTGATCATTACTGCCCCAAGGTGGAGGTTCGTCGACGAACCTCGAGGGAGGAAACTCGGCCGTAACCTCGAGCCCTCGAGGTGATCTCTCGAAGTGCCCTAATGACGAGAAATTGGACCTACTGATTTCACCGTATACAGATAGTCCCCGCGTTTCCTAGATCAAAGCGATAGGAAACGATTTTGAGCTCCTATTCTGAGGGCATCAGTGCCATGACGTCAGCCTAGCAGAGCATTTAATGCCTTGCTCAAAAAATCGTGCAAGGGTCGCCGTCAAAATGCAACTATCGAGAAGCCCACGAATCCGCTATTGGTTCGTCCCTTCCGCTACTCACACGGCTCCTATAAATGCACCAACTGTTTGATAATTCTTACTTTCTCAACATCTTCAAATTCGCAAGGACATACCCATCCTTTTCGCACCCTTTCTTCTTACCTTCTTAGAGAAATTTTACCACCATCATGGCTAGAACCTCCAAGACGGTTCCTCGGAAAGACGAGGCTGCCTCTTCATCCCGAACATCCAAAAGGAAACCCAAAGTGATATCCACAGTGGAACAATGCACTCCTACTGAGCTCGACATGATGAAGGATTTTACCGTCGACAAACCCTCATCCTCACAGGGCCGATGCGAACACGTGTCCCGGTACATTAGAGTTGTGACCAACACAGGGAAGGTGAAGGAAGACTGCCGATGGGGGAGGCAACGTAGGTTCAGATTCCCGCCCTGATGAGAGCATAACGGATTACAAAGCTGGTTTCCTTCATGTATATACTTACCCGTTCACTTTGGGTCCTATCGATTCTTCTAAATCCCCTTCCCCGAAGATAGATCCGGTTATTCTCGACTTTTGCGACAAATACCAAGTGACGCTTGGTCAAATCTATCCATCTTTCTGGAGGATAGTCTTGATGCTCCGCCATTTCTCCGATGGGGTCGAGGGCGAGGCCTTTACCCTCGACCATTTGATTAGGTTGTAAAGCCCTCGATTTTATCGAGGTTTGATTAAGCTTCACCACCTGTCTAAAAAATCATTTTTCTCTGGCACCGACGAGGACAAGGATCGAGGGTGGATGAGTAGGTTCATCTGAGTGAGGACCTCGGACATCATTCCAGCCGGGAGGATGTCGTTCCCGGAGAAGTGGAACACACAGCATAAGTATTTTTTTCCTTGGACATGTTTTGTGATTTTCTTTCCTCCCTTCCAAAAAAATGGTCTCCTTTTGGTTTTTGCAGCTACCGCTTGGTATCCCGAAGTGGTTCAGGATCTGCCGAGATGGATCAAGCGGTTAGATACTTCGTTCCCATATCTCGTCCGGTCTTGGCCCGACCTGGCTAAGATGCGGTGGGTGGCCAAGAATCATGGTAAAGCTTTTCTTGCCACCTTTGTCTTAGCCTTATGTTTCTTCCTGAATCCTTTGCGCCGAATAAGTCAAGGCTACTGCACTCATGCAGGCCTTGGTAATGGTATGCGGATGAGACCACCTCCTGGTGGCGAGATGGAGACTTCGGAGCCCGCTAAGGGCAAGAAAAGGAAGGGTAAGGCGTCTGCTGATCCTCCCGTGGCAAAGAAACCTAAGTCATGCGGGCCTCGAGCCTCCACTAGGACCTTGGCCTCAGCTTCCGGAGCAAGCCACGGCGATGATGAAGATGATGACGGGAGCGATTGCCGTTTGGCACAAAGAACGAGGTTCGGCGTGGGAGTCTCGCAGGAGCCTTGACCGAAAGCCGCTGAATTAGTAATGGCCGATTCAGGTCTGTCCCGTGCGACGAAGACCCTCGAGGAGGGTGCTAATGTGGTCCCGGATCCCATGACCGGATATGGTACAGTTACTGCTGGGTGGACCGTTACTGCTGGTCCTGAGGGGTCTGGGCCTGGAGTCGGGGGCAGGAGCTACCCATTAGGGACATCGATGCCCTGGATGATCTTAGTTTGGGCTCTCAGTTCTCGTTGGTGGAGCTAAGGGATGCTCAGGATATGAATACCACCAAAGCAGGAGGTCCTCTCAAGGGGGAGGAAAGCTTGGCAACATTCTTGACGATATTGACGATGTCAGCGAGAATATCGATCTCGACGCTCCCGGCGCCGTCAAGGCATCGGAGAGGTTCCAGCGGCAGGTGATAGTTGTTTCACGTATATTTCTTTAGTCTCAAGTACTATTCTCTATTTTTCTAACTCTTCTGCTTTGCCGTAGTGTAAGGAGATGTACGACCATGCCCTCTCCAGGCTCCGGGGGAAGCTTTCATGCCGGGAAAAGGAGCTCGAGAAGCTTACCTCGGGATTGCGCGAGTCGGAGGCTTACTCTGCCCGAAAGGAGAAGGAGTCAAGCGAGCTCTGAGCTTCTTTGGAGGGAGTGCTCCAAGAAAAGGCTGATCTTGCTGAGCAAGTATTTTGTCATGCGTAAATCCACCCTTTGTTCCCATAATTTTATACTGACCGGTTTACCTTTCCCTTCGTAGGTCGGTCAAAAGGATGTGGAGATCCTCGGGCTGAGGGAGCGAAACAAGGTGGCCACCTCGAAATTGGCATCAACCCATGGTCTTCTCCAAATTGCTCGAAAGGAGATTGTTGCGCTGACTGCGGCCAAGTCCGAAATCGAAGGGAAAGTTGCTACTTATCTGAAAGACGCAGCCACCGCGAATCAAATAGCCCGCAATATATCGATAGAGGCCGAGCTAAAACTGGCCTGGGTTGTCGCTCATGCTAGTGCGAAGGCGAAGAGGGAAGCCTTAGAGGGGTTGAGAGCCAAAGGCGTCGATCTTTCAGCCGAGATAGAGGAGGCCCGAGAGTTGGAGAGAAAATCGGAGCTCTTAGCCACTTTAGATGAGGACCCTAGAGATGGTTTAGAGGATAGTGGCAATAAAGAGTAGGCCTTGTGTCGCTTTTTCTTCCCCCCCCCCCCCGACCTTCTTTTTTTTGCATGCACTCCCGGGGAAACAAGTTTTGTAAAGACGCCCCTTGTAAATATATTTTTTGGCAGTGCAAGGGAGTCTTTTTCTCTAAGTCTTTCCATTCTTTATATTTTGTCGTTCTTGCGGAATTAGTCTTTGAATTTTAACATTAACTCTTTGGAGCCCATACCTGGAGCAATCAGGGCCCCCGAAATCGGGGACTATCTTGAAATTAGGTCGATAGCTCTGCTGGGCCGATGTTTGCGATAGCAAGAAACCCTCGAGGTCTCAATACTTCTCAAATTTTGCGGGATAGCAGCATTCGTGCGATCTGATAAAGGGACCCCCGGGGTGGTCCTGCCAGTCCATTTCCCAAGAAAAAGTGACGCTAACATGGCCAGAATTAATTGGCCCTCTGGGTAAGCGGCAGTCGCTGCTTTGCCCCTATATATTCATTCGCTTGCCTCTCAAGTGGAGATTCTTCTATTTTGAGTAACTATTTATCCCATAGAACTTGGTTCTTTGTGCTAGTTCTCCCGTCCGTCAACTCAAATCTTTGCCCAAATCTATACCCTCCTTTTCCTATTTTATCGTAGCCATGACCACTATGTCAACATCTGCCCATCAAGGACAAGGGAGTTCTCCTTCTGTTCCGCGACCGGTCGGTGGTACACCGTCGGTGCCCGGCGAGCGGGCCTCGAGGTGCTTTGTCTCAAGACCTACGTCGAGGGGTTTTTGAGCGTGTATACGCATTTTTTTACGTCGGGCCCTACCAACCGGGTCGTGCTTGAGTTTTGTTGGAGATATCAGGTTACTTTGGCGCAGGCTCACCCATCCCATTAGAAGATAGTGCAGACGATAAGGTACTTCGCAGATAAGGTCGGGCACGAATTCACCCTCAGTCATCTTGTGAGGTTATATCAGCCGCTGTGTTATCGGGGTTTGATTACTCTGCAGCGTCTATCCACCCGGTCCTCTGCCGTTAACAACGGAGAGGACGAGGACCGGGGATGGATGAGCCGGTTCATTCGAGCACGGACGGTCAATATCATCCTTGGAGATTTTCTGCCCTTTCATGAGAAATGGAACTTCACACGTAAGTGGCATATCTACATTTTTATCACTTGGTCTGTAGCGGAGGCGGACTCTATAACGACATTTTTCTGTTTCATTCTTTGTAGCGACCCATTGGTTGCCGAGCGAGGTCCCTGATCTGGCCGAATTGTCCCATAAGCTGGCAGCTTGTTTGACCTATGATAAGCGCAGGTGGCGAGACCTGTCTAACGGAAGATGGGAGGCAAAGCATCACAGTAGGCGCTTGGTGGCTAATTTTCTCGAGATGGTACTTTTCTTTTCAACACACTAACTTAGTCGCCGCAGGTGTTGGAGATTTTTCCAAGATGAGGCCCTGCCCCCTGGGGAGGAGGAGAGACTATCGGCCTTGGGGTCGAGGGTTGATAATAAACGGAAAGAGTCTCCGGGGCATGAGGAGGCTCGCAATGGGGCGAGTCCTTCTCAGAGGTTCAAAAGAGGCGAGTCGGCCGATCTTCCGGCTTCGGAGGCCTCCGCTTTTGAAAAAACATTTCCTGTTCATGCCGAGGGTACTTCGGAGAGCGAGGAGCACGTGGCGCCTTCTTCTTTTCCTACCAAAGGCGCTTCGGGGGATACTAAGCCATCGGACATTGGCTCGGCCTTTGGCTAAGCTCAGCGGCTTGGCTTTATGGTAAGTTTTGGTAGCCGATATAGGTTTATTTTGGTTTCGCATTCTTCCTTTCTTATTGAATTTTTCCTTCCAGGCTTTTGACAGGCTTAAGTTAGAGCTGCTTCGTTGTGAGGCCAGGTTGCGGAAAGCTTCGGATAGGGAGAAATCCCTTGAGCTTCTTTATGCGAGAAAGGAAAGCGAGCTGGTATCCCTGCGGTGTGAGGCGGATCAAAGTCGAAACTACGAAAGCCACCTCAAAAGATAGGTAGCCTGTATTTCATGTTGATGTATGCTCCTCCTTTCATTTTCAGAGATTAATGTTTTGATATTTCAGTTGGAGAGCAAAACGGGGGAGCTGGAACGACTTTGGAGCAAAGTTGGCCGAGTCAAATGTGAGTTTAACAAGCTGTAGGCTCAGGTAGATGCCCAAGTTGCGGCCAAGGAGAGTGTTTCGGCTAGGGCTTTTGCCCTCGAGGTGCAAGTTCGGACCGCTCGTGCAAACGATTCTGTACGGGCGGCAATGATCATAAGGCTCGAGTTCGAGCTTTCTAAGGCGAAGGCCGAGGTGGTGAATGCCTGGGCTGACGCTGTAATGAGCAGCACTAGGGCTGACCAGAAAGTGGCGGCCTATTTGAAGAGCGATGTCGCTGCTAGAGCTGAGCTGAGGAGAACTCTTGATCGTGCGAGCAGTAGTAAAGAGTACGTGAAGTGCAGATCTCGGAGGGAAACCCTCGAGGAAATTCACGCCAGGGGTTTACAAAATTTTTATGCCTTTAGTAGGTGTGTTCGAGGTAATGAGTTCTTACAGGTATTTTGCGGCAATGCTCGTAGGTTTTGACGGCTTGCTTAGCTTGGTCGAGTTAAAGGGATTCAGTCCTGGCAGGTCTGATTTGTGCAAGGGGAACTCGGAGAGTTCTCGATGGTTTTTACCGCGGCTTGGAGATGTATATTTTCTATGGGCATGCGGAGCATGGGATGTATAGCGATTTTCTTCTAGGTGGGACCAATGGAAAGTTCTTAACTAGTTGAGTACGTAGATGTTGTGGCTCGGAATGGAGATGAAGTTCTCATGTTATCCTAGGGTGGTATGGTATATGCGATATGTTGTGGAGGATTGAGATTCGCGTGTGTAAGGTTACGGTTCAGTTCTGAATGGAAAGTCATAAAATTCTTAGGCGGCACGGGCGGTTTTAGGTGATTAATGAAATGAGCTTCAGATGACTAGGGTGAATGATCTTCAGATGATTAAGGAAATGGTATTGCTAATCATAGTGATTCGACGAGGGTATATGTTTCAGAAGAGGCAATGTGATTAAGTTGATAGTACTTCGGTAGTACTGTGGCGCTTTCTTGTTAGATAGACTGCTGATATTCGAGTTTGCTTGATGGCACAGGGAAATTTTAGGATATATTTCGTGGAATAATTGGGTACTTGAGGTGTGATATGTATTCAGACTGCGGAACTTGGGGATCAGGTATGGTGATTTGTGTGCTATCGGGGTCTGGAGACCTGAGCGGACCTTTTTATGCTTGGAATGTTAGATTTGGAAGTGATATTGGGTTCAGATTGGTTGTCTTCGTGTTGTGTCATTTTGGGCTATTGCGCCAAGGCGACGCTGTTGGCCATGCTGGGAATGCCACGGATTGAGTGGCGAGTGCAAATGCTTCTACCATTGATTCAGTTCCGGTGGTGAGGGATTCGACGGATGTGTTTCGTGTGGCCGGGTATGTCGCCGGGCAAGGTTGTTGATTTCGGTATTTATTTGGAGCTTGGCACCATATTGTATAGCACCGACTAAGTTATAGAGGTGGAAGGAGCAACTTCAGGTTTCCTTGTTAAGGAGTTCGTTGGCAGGCCAATGTGGGTGAGTGTTCTATCTTGAGTCAGCTTGGTTGGCTCTGAATTGCATTGTTGAGGGAGGTATTGATTCGACCGTTGTTAAGTTTATTAGTAATCTGGGGAGGTCTATGAGTTATCTTTCTACGTTGCGAAGTGTTGTGACTTGTTGGTTATAGGCATATATGGTGTGGTTCTATTGAGGTTTCTTAGTGGAAGTCGAGCGGGAAGGAGTATTAAATATTGCTCGGCGGATGGCGTATTGATTATATCCTTTTGGGTTGAGTAGTGTTATGTATTTGCTTCACTATGGTCATGATGATTTGTGTTGGTTCTAGATATCGATTGAGCGTGGTTGCCAATTTCGAGCAGAGTGACTTGAGGTGTTTCACGTGGAGCAGTACTTGGATAGGATCGCGCATTGCAGCGAAGTTATGTGGAGATATGACCTTGCGGGTCAGATTTGTGTGTTCTATTTCTACGATATGAGATGGGTTCTCAGCTTTGTGCTGTGGTGGTACCGGTGAGCTTGAGGTACAGCTCTTTCATTTGGGTCATTATCAAGAGTGAGTATGTTCGGATTGTCTCTTATTGGTGCGCGAGTTGTGCAAGTTACGACTTTAGTCTGCATTGAGGTGTCATATCGCCAGAGTGGTTGTGTGTGATTAGACGAGATCGTTGGGATCATTAATGAATACGGACAGATTCGATTCCAGCATGTTGGAAGAGTAAATATCGAGGTTCGGCTCGAAAAATTGCTATGGTCATTGCCAAGGAGAAGTGGCTTCATGAATGGTTGACCTGAGAAATGGTTATGGCTTACCCCATGTTTTAGTTATCACTAGTAGTATATGAAACTGCTGGGATGAGACATTAGTTGATAAGAGGCTTTCTACCGGTATTCGGTTGTTGTGTACAGCTGTTGTGATTAGAGGTCATCGCTACAAGTGTTTGAGTTATGTGGTATAACATGTGATTGCACCTGAGTTAGCAGGTATGGGTTATTACAGCTTGTTCGAGCTTATTCAGAGTATAAATGTGAAATTCTGATTGTATTGATGATTTCAGAAGTGGAAATGTGGTTCTATGATTTATGGGCTAGATTGGATTGTGAAATTTCAGTTTCTATGTGTTATCGGACCTATAGGAAATAGGGTGACATGGGATCACCCCCGGGTATACGCATGGTTAGGTTATTCAGCGATTGGTTGGCTTTTAGAACAACTCTAGGTACGTTCGAGGACGAACGTGTGTTTAAGTGGGGGAGGATGTAACGACCCGACCGGTCGTTTTGAGATTTTGCACTTTGATTGCCAATTCTCGGGCACGACTTGCCCCGTGTAATGTATTATGACTGATGTAGATCGTTGGTTTTGGTTTCAGGAAAATCGGAATGAATTTTAAAGAACAGTTTCAGTTGAAAGCTTTGAATTTGAAAGGTTTGACCAAGAGTTGACTTATTTGTATATGAGCTCGGATCGGAATCTTTATGATTTGGTTAGCTTCATTAGGTGATTCGTGACTTAGGAGCGTGATCGGAATGGGTTTTGGAGGTCCGGAGTAGAATTAGGCTTGAATTGGCGAAGTTGATATTTTAGCGATTTCCGGTTGGTAGGTGAGATTTTGATCCAGGGGTCGGAATGGAATTCCGAGAGCTGCTGTAGCTTCGTATGTCATTTGGGATGTGTGTGCAAAATTTCAGGTCATTCGGACGTGATTTGGTTGGGTTTTTGAACAAAAGCGTAATCTAGAAGATTTTGGGATTCTTAGGCTTGAATCCGATGCAAATTTGATATTTCGATGTTGTTTTGAGTGTTCCGAAGGTCGGAACAAGTTTGAATGATGTTATGGGATATGTTGGCATGTTTGGTTGAGGTCCCGAGGGCCTCGGGTGAGTTTCAGATGGTCAACCGGACCATTTTGTGCCTTAAAAGATAGTAGAAATTGCAGGTTTTAGTTGCAGGTATTTTGTTCATTGCGATCGCATAGGTGCTATTGCGATCGTGTAGAAGCTTTTGGGGGCAGTCCATTTTTGTTCAATGCGTTCGCATAGGATGTGTTGCGATCGCATAGTTGTAAGGAAATTGTTGATTGCTATCGCATGGAATTTGTTGCGTTCGCATAGGGTTAATTTTGGGAGCTGAGTTTTTGTGCTTCGCGATCGCGATGATTTTCCCGCGATCGCATAGAAGAAAATTAGACCTGGGCAGAATGTTTTAAAACAGTTCATCCGCAATTTTGGGGCTCATTTACTCCATTGTTGATCTTTTTGAGAGCTTTTTGAAGGGAATTGAAGAGGGATTCAAGGAGAATTGATTGGAGGTAAGATTTTTGAACCTAAAACGTGATTCTATTGTGAAATTAACCTAGAAATTCATGGAACCTAAGCTAAAAATGGAAGAACTAGGGCTTGGGATTTTTTTGAACTTTTGAATTAGGATTTGAAGGACCATTTGGGGTTAGATTTGAGAACTTTTGATATGTATGAACTCGTGAGGAGATAACGAACCTGTTAATGTAAAAATTTCTGAGTTTCGTGAAGTGGGACTGGGGCTCGGGTTTTGCTAATTTCGGGATTTTTGGTATCTTTCGATTGTTTTCGCTTGGGCTTTGTTCCCTTAGCATATTGTGATGTATTCGTTCTAATTTTGGATAGATTCGACGCGCGTGGAGGCCGATTCGAGGGGCAAAGGCGTCGCGAGCTAGAGATTTAGTCGGTTCGAGGTGAGTAATGGTTGTAAATGATGCTCTGAGGGTTTGAAACCCCGAATTGCACATCGTAGTGCTATGTTGAGGTGACTTGCATGGCGGATAGCGAGCGTGGGGTAGAGCACCGTTGGGGATTGTGACTTAGTCCATCTCAATTGATGATTTTACCACGCATTTGATTGAAATCAATTTGCTGTCATCATTATTTGGGCTGAATGCCATATTTGGGCTCCGTGCCAATTATTTGAACCCTTCGGGGATTGTTGTTGATGTTTCCTCACTGTATTGACTTTATACTTGAACTCAGTCATGTTATTTCCACTGTTTTCAAAATTCAGCCATGTTTACTCTGTTTTAATACTCAAATGATATTTAAATGATGTTTTGGGTTGAGAAATACTGTTCTACTGTTGCCCAAGAGGCTTATGTGATTTTTGACTGAGTAAGGCCGAGGGCATGTGTTGTGAGGATATTTTTGGGATCGGGCTGCACGCCGCAGCGGTGATACATATCTTTGGGATCGGGCTGCACGCCGCAGCGGTGATACACTGATTTGATTATGAGGCCGAGGGCTTGAGATTGTACGCCACGAGGTGGCTTGATATTGATATGAGGCTGAGAGCCTGTTTATGATGCCACGAGATGGCTTGTTATTGCGCTTGGGCCGTAAGGGGGCCCTCCCGGAGTCTGCACACCCCAGTGAGCGCGGGTACCCAGTGTGATGTGTGATATAGCCCGAGGGGCTGGTTTTCTTCTATGTGATTGCCCGAGGGGCTGCTACCGTTCTGAGATATTGCCCGAGGGGCGGAGTTGTTGACATTGTGCCCGAGGGGCGAACCTTATGTGTTTATCTTTCCTATTTGCGTGTCATTTACGTGCTTAATTGTGTATTTGTGCCGAGGGGCGGATTCTGTGCTTGTATGCACTAGTTGTTCTGCATTCATTTGCGTAACTGTTGAAAAAGGTATTTTCAAAAGGTTTAAACTGAGCTAAGATGTTTTTAAAGGATTTTACAGCTTCACTGCTTCTCTTACTGGTTTTGAAACCGCTTCTATATAGCATGTTGATGTTCTTTTCGTGATTTCTTATCACTCAGTCTTTATTTATGATTATTACTCACTGAGTTGGAGTACTCACTTTACTCCCTGCACCTTGTGTCCAGATGCAGGTATTTATACACCCGGTAGCGGTTTTGGCTGATTGGAGGCAGGGTTATCGGAGTTTAGCGAGGTGGCTGTCAGTGTTCGCAGCACCGCTTCTCTCCCTTTTCGTTCATCAGTCCTGTTTTGTATATTTCAGACCTTGTAGTTGTATTTATACTCTAATAGATGCTCATGACTTGTGACACCCCGGTTTGGGCTATGTTGGGATGGTGCTACTATTATTATCAATGTTTCGCGAATTTATTGCTATTAAATCATGCTTTCAAAAAACTGTTTTATGGTAATTAACTGCTTAAGAGGTGTGATGTATTGGTCTGGCTGGCCTTGTCTTCACGAGAGGCGCCATCACGACCGGGTTCGGTGGGAGGGTCGTGACAAAAGATAGCTTGCGTTACGTGGTTAAACCAGCAAGAAAATAATTACTATTATTTTTAGCCCCATGGTGGGCGCCAAATTGTTTACGGTGAAAATGGTAATAACAATTCAATTTGATTATGGGACTCTAAAAATACGTGATCTATTTTTTGGCTGGTTGTTAAGCAGTTGATGCTATGTGTAAGACTTAGAAACGAGATAAGAGTTAGGAATAAGGTGATAGCCAAACCGATAGGTTAACAATCGGGGCCTCGAGCTTGTCGATTTGGGGGCCTTGAGGTCGATTGCAATGCTCGGCTGGGGGCTATCGAGGGTAGTTGAAGAGCGACTAACAGTTATAATAAAATCAACGAAGGCTCTTTATGACCAATGATAAGCAATAAATGATGAACAATAATGAAGATAATAAATGGAAGCAATAATATCAAGAGAATGTGTTAGAGAGCAGAGAGAATGTTCGGAAGATGTTCGTGCGATTGGATATAGCTGCCACTTGTCCTTGGTAGCTGTAAACATTTTTAATCTGTTTATGTAGTTTTCAAACAGATCGTGTGATAATTTGTATTAGCTTTGTAAATTCTAAATTCTAGATGCTCATGACTTGTACTACCAGTTCTTGAGTAAATTTGTAAAAGTTCAGATAAATCCTAATTTCATTTTCTATAAGTTATTTGGGGTTGTTTCTTTGTTAATTGGCTTACCTAGCGAGTCAAGTTAGGTGCAATCACGATCAGTGGTTTTTGGGTCGTGACATGGGAGTATTTAAGAAGAGGTTGTTTTGTCCCTTATTGGAAAAGAAAGAAAGGAAGAGGTGTCTAAAAGCACTTCTTTGTCTTATATAGTTTGAATATTTTGAGAGTGTTTTGGAGGAAAATTGGAATTTGACTATATTATTAAATAGTCAAGATTGAGCACTTGGGGCAATTGGGCTTTGGGCTAATTAAGTAGCCCAAATTAATAAATTAGTCACCCATTATTTGATTAATTAAAAACGTGTTAGGTTTTTAATTTAAGAAAACATTTTAACATTTTTTAAAAAAAATTCAAAATAAGGTGACTATTGGTTTTAAAAGGTGCTTGTTATGAAGAGATGAGCCTGTTAATTCCAACAGACTCCTAGAGGTATTATAAATACCTATATCATCTCCCAAAAAAGAAATTGTCTGAAACTTTCATCTCCTTCTCTTCTACTTATTTTCTACAACTCACAACCAATCTGTTCTAGTGGGAAATTCGAGTTAATTGCTGAAACTCGGATTTCAGAGACTTTGTAGAAACCTGGAGTAATTCTGCCATAATCCTTGCAGCAACAAAATTGGGAGGCTTAAATTTCTTAAGGACAGTGACTACATTATCAAGGCCTAATTATTTCGTCCCATATTCTGCTATTTTTCTGAGAGTTCACACTTAATATGTTGAATTCAGTTGATGAGCAGTGAATTCGCAACTCGGATTACCGTTATGAACGTTGGTTTCATGTCTCAAATTGCCATTGCGAGACTGTGGATTCACATGTTAATTGCATGTAACATGGAGGATCTGTGGAAGGTGCACACGCATGATAGTACTGCATATCATTATATGTTTAGTTCAGTCCATACCCTTACATGTTTTATTTGTGTATTAGATATATGCGGTAATTATAGATACTTGGATTGTGCATATCGTTATATATTTTATATGTATATTAAGTTAGGCGGTTAAATGTTGAACTTCTCTTATTGCGCATTATTGCTTACATTTTATGTACAAAATTTTAAAGGAATAACTATTTTCGTACATAATGTCACAGGCTTATTGGAAATTGTCGATGAGGCTTATTGAGTACTCGATTATGCTGTTTGACTCAGTGTGTGGGCATAGACCAATTCAGTTCAGTGTTGTATTCGGATATTGCTTTGTAGCCGGATCTATCTATCTACTATCTTAATCTTGTTACGTTTAGTTAGAATTATCTCCATTCAGGTTTTTGTACTGTGAGTTTGAATGATCTAGACTCTAGTTGTGGTTAAGGTTGGTTTGCTCGAAAAAGAACCGCGGCCTGCCGATCACGATTTCCGGGGTATTTTGGGTTGTGATATTTTGCGCTAAAAAATATAGGTTAAGAACATTATCATAGTACATAAATTTGAGGTATCAAGATGAATTTTCCACCAAACAAAATTAAATTCTCTCTTTGTTTAAACTTTCCATAAATTAGTTTTTACTTCAAAAGTAAAGGTTGACCTGACAATTAAATAATGGATTAACAAAGAAGGATTGTCTCCGTAAATTCCACTAATTAGGAATATCTAGTATATATATGAGAATTCAAGAATGGAGAGATCTAATTGCAGCCAAACAAACAACAAAAAGTGCAAAAACATTGGCCGCTGAAGCAATTTGCTCCAAGAAGTGGTCCTGTAATATTACCAGGTGATGGAATTCCTACCCAGTGTAGAGAGCATTGGGTGTTGCAGTCTTTTGGATCACAAGGTTTGGCAACAGCCTGTGGAACTAGGCATACTTTTTGTCCTCTTGTCTTAGTGCCTACATTTATTTGGACAGAAAAGGAAAACAACAAAATAAAACTTTGTGAGAATAAAATATTGAACTATGATAAAAGCACATTGGGTATTAATTTATCCAAAAGATTTCCATTAAAAAGATAAAATAGAAGAGTATGCGACATACCTAGACCAATGAAGAGGGTAAATATAAGGGCAACTATGATTGAGAAGTTCTTCATGATTAATGAATACCACAGAAAGTTCAATAATCAAACTGTATCTATGGGGCTTTTGATGTCAAGATTAAGGTGTTTTCAACTTTATATAGGTACAAATGAACACCAAATATGGAAAAGAGAGGTCAGAAAAGGGAAATAAATTATTATTGGATTTTTCAACTACGTTCACGCAATCTAAAGAATCAAGCTTGTGTGCTCTTTTTAGTTAAATATGACAATTAACAACCAAATTTTCACAAAGAGTGCGTGGTGTTTCCAATTTTTATTTAGTTAGTCTTTATACGTGCTTTGCACACTTTGCACGTATACCTCATATCGATAGGTACTACAGCTTTTATGAAATCATATAAATATTATTAAACAATATATTTGAATTAAAAATTAAATGTAAGTTTCTGAAAATTATGAATATTGATCCTATTGAGCTCTAGCACAATAAAAGGAAGAACTCTTGAAGGTCAAACAATGAATAATAAGAAATAATGATTCTTTTTAAAATTAATCATAATTACAATTTTATCTAACATCGAATACACTTACGTAGGATAAAGAACAAAGTCGATCTTCAATTTGTAATATTTTAAATAGATAGATATATGATGCATGTTGATTTTTCAGTTTTGATTGACAACAGTGAAATATTTCAAGATTGTAATATAAAATATAATCAAAATATCTTATTAAGAATTTTCTATAAATTTTATCTTTAAATTTAAAAAATTTTGTTATTATGTTGTCACGATCCAAAATCCAACTAGCCGTGATGGAACCTAACCCGACCCGCTAGGTAAGCCAAATAACATTCAATACAACCTAACTAAGAATAATAAGAGTAAATGAGTAACTAACTGAACTTCTATACAAACTCCCAAGGATTGGTAGTACAAGTCAAGAGCCACTAAGAATTTAGATTTACAAAGCTAGTATGAATATATTTACAGTGTCTATTTGAAATACACATAAACAGAAGTCAAATCTAAACTACCAAGGACAAGTGGTAGCTAAGTCCGAAAATCGGATACATCATCAATTCCCGGCTCCCGCCATATTCAGCAGCATCAACTCCAGGATCTGCACGTAAGGTGCAGAATATGAGTACAACCGACCTCATGTACTCAATAAGTATCGTAACTAACCTCGGTGAGGTAATAGAAGCACGTATTATAAATGAAACTCGCCAATCACCTGTGTAAGTTCATAAATTCCAACAAGTATAGGACACACATATGATCAAATCATAATATCACAGATAAATACACCTTGGTGCTATCAATTTTTCTTATTGTATTCTGCTCGTTCAACAATTTAGCATATAAGGAAGATATGCAAATAAAATAGGTAAACATCCAAGGAAATTGCAAGTAAAGATGAATGCAATAACCACATATCAATATGTTGGATGCACAACCCAATCCAAACAAATATCACATCACGACACTAAGGCCCTCATCAGAATCTTAGTAACCAAACAAAAATCAATAACCAGCTCTCCCAGAGCTCACATCAACCAGAAACTCGTCGGTTTCTCACAATCTGCGCATACACCATCAAGAGAGAAACATGAGAGAGTGACCCTAGGGGAAGGATCCGTATCCACACGCTACACGGAGAACTCATGTGTTGCACGGACAACTCACGTGATAATAATATCAACCACAAGGCAATTTACATGCCAATAATATCAATATCTATATCTGCATGGACAACTCACATGCTAATGACAAAATAACCGCACAGTCACTTGCTTATAACCAAGTTCGCACGGCGCGGTCAGAGGCTCAATAACACAATCCACTCAGCGTGGTCACATGCTAAATATCACAATCCACCTGGCGTGGTCACACGCGCAATATCATAATCCACCTGGCGTGGTCACAAGCTACCAAAGCATATCACACATAAAGCAGATATGCAAGAATACATGTAGATGATCAAAGAACATCAAATTTCATAATCCCGGACTGGTATAAGTGACATGCTAAGGTGTATGCATGTCAAGTGCAAGATCATAATTCAAAACCGGTGATTACATCACAAAATAGAAGCTATCAGGCTAAATCAGGAGATTAACCTCTATGGAACCTCAAACATGGCTCAAATAGCTCACAACAGGGGGTACAAATAAGAGATACATCACAATATAAGTCTTGTCAATCAATTCAGGGCATGTCATTGCCTAACACTACGCCGAGCATGGATAAATACCCTTCCGTGCTGGAAATGATTGACTCGGAATTGTGGATTTGGTTGACATCTCAAGGGAGATGGCCTAGCTGATCGGGCCGTGATAGGACACCATGCCGCACACATGGTGGTAATAGTGCTGAATTGAATGATTGAAATTATGGAAATGGATGATGTCTCAAACGAGATGACCTAGCCGGTAGGGTCGAGATCGGACTCCGTGTAGGAACACGGTGGTATTGTGGATTGTGGCACATGGCACTGAGATTATCAAACCTAAATAAGATGGGAACTTGTCTGGAAATTATGTGATCCTTGCCTAATGTTTTGATATGTGTTGAAGCTCTTATTGTATATCATGACGGCCTCCCTTCTTGATTTCTTATTGTTTCATTATTCGTTCTATTAAGATTGGTGTAAAAATATGTATTACTTTCGTATGTTGAAAATTGTTATGTTTGAATTGGGCATTTTGATATTATTGATTGTGACTTGTTGTTTCTATGACTTTCCTTTTCTTGTATGGTTATTCTATTTTGAATGATGATTTTTAGCTTTACATACTAGTACTATCCGATAGTACTAACGTCCCTTTTGTCGGGGGAGCTGCATCTTTAATGGATGCAGGTGGTTCCACAGTAGGCGGCAGTGATCGGTGATAGCGGTACGCTCCTTTCAGCTAACTTGGTGATCCCCCCTTATTTCGGGGTCCCGTCATTTGGTTATTGTGTGCTTTGTATATTGAGGTATAGCTGGAGCCTTGTTGCCGGTATTTCCATATTTCTCTTTAGTCGTATTTAGAGGCTCCGTAGACAGGTTGTGGGTGGCGTCAGGTATTGAAATTAAACTAGAAATATTGATATTTGGCAAATGTATTTTTCATCATATCTATAAAAATTGTAATATTCTGGATATTATGGTTGAAACTGCTAATGAAAACAAAATGGAGGTTAATGAAATATTTATAAAGTATGATTGATAGAATTTATCTCCTATTTATTCATGAATTGGTTTGGGTAGAATAAAACCTAACAGGCTTGCTCAGTTGGGTTTACTCGGTTGAGCGCCGGCCGCGCTCCTTGGTTTTGGGGCGTGATTGCAAGAACTCCATTAAAATTGTTTGAGTCTCGAGTTCAAAATTCGAAGATTTTGCAACTGCAATTTCAGGGTTGTTAATTCAAAATTATTTAACTGAACTTCTTGGACCTGCATTCCTTGTTTGAAGCGTGAATGAACATTTTTCGGAAACATGAAACTCGAAGAACCATCCGGGACTCAATTATTGAATTTCTTGAAAGATATGAGTCTGATGTTTGGGACTGCAGTGCCAAACATCAGACAACCATGTTAAGCTTTTTTCTAAAGTTTGCAACTATCAGGCCAGACTTCAGAAAAAGTTATTTGAAGTTCTAATATAACAAGTTGATTCTGTCTGATATTTGCAGTACAAACTGAAGAATTTCAAACTAATTTGTCTAGAGTTTGCACTATGAACTGAAGTTTTCCCAATTACCTTTGCAAGTCAGGCAAAACATCAGGCAAAAATATTTGAAGTTTTGCTTTGATACGGCCACACTTCAAGCAAAAAATTATGAAGTTCAAACTTTAGAATTATTTTATTAAATAAGTTTCCAATGGTTCGGCCTTGCTGAGAATTAACGCCAGAGCTTTGCTAATTAGTCTGAAGTTTTGCACTATGAACTGAAGTTTTCCTGATTGCCCTTTGCTAGTATCTGAAGTTTTGCTTTGATAAGGCCACACCTCAAACAAAAAATTCTAAAGTTCAAACTTGAGACATATATTTTTGCTACTTTAGACCTATGAACCTCAAACATATATTGTTGCTACTTCAGACCCGTATGTCAGAAGTTGTTATCCAAAAAGTGGGTAGACTTGTAACTTTTTGTGCAAATTGGGTATATGTTCAATGGTGACCCTAAAACTGGATATAGATACAAATGTCCCGCTTGAATAGCATGGAAAGGCCCTATTTATATATGTCATGAGGCGACAATCTACGAGAAGTTGGGCTAGCAATGTCCAATTTGGACTCAAATTAGCTTCTTGAAGCGCAATTATCGAAATTTGAGATATTACTCATTTTCATAAATAAACTTTCCGAAAAGAAAAGATTTTGGAAACTTTGCATTGACATTGGTTCAGAAGTTCTGAGTGTTGGTACTTCAAGCCTCATCTGTTAAAGATTGACACATCTACATCTATACAAATCTTGAAGTATGGGGGATTTGTAGGCAATTAAATTTTTATTGAATTTCATATATGACCCTTGATAGGAGGGTTTTGAGGTCGAGGATTAAGGTAGAAGGTTAGTAGGTAGTTTTTAGTTGCTCACCGATAGTCTTAGTAGCACGCATGTCCCTTCATATTCTTAGATTTTTGTACGTTATGTGGTTTTATTCGCCTCAGGTATTATATCCTTGTTGCTAGTATTTGGTACTACTTATCCTTCATCTCTCCCTTTTTCTTTTCTCTTCCATCTTTCTTCCTTTCTTTCTATCCACTTCTTCTTATTACCCTTCCTGAGCCGGGGGTCTATTAGAAACAGCATCTCTACCTGTTAGGTAGGGGTAAGGTCTGCGTACAGACTACCCTCCCCAGACCCATATGGTGGGAACATACTGGGTTTGTTGTTGTTGTTGTTGTTATTCATAAAGTTATTAAACTATATTTTAAATTCAAGATATGTTAGTCCTAATAAATATTATAGCTAATATAATTGAATAAGTAATATAATTTTAATATATATGGATTAAATAAATCAACCAAAGTTTATTGGGCTAGGCCATTTACTTGGGCTACAAGTAATGAACCGGCTTTATTATGCCCAAGATGTCATCTTCCTAGAGGCCTAATTCTGTGCCATATGTCAAATGACGTATCACGACAAGTCAAATGGAAGAGCCAATAGGATCATGTCACATGTCAAAATGACAAGGCATGTGAAGTCAAATTAAAAGAACAATGAAACAACGCCATATATGCAAGTGACATGTTCTGTCCAATCAATGTGGCCTTGCCACACTTCAATCTGATTGGTCGGAAAGAGTTTGTTCTCATCATAATTCTTCTCTTCCACAACTATAAATAGGGGTCTTCAAAACTCAGAAAAGATAACAGAATTCATAACAAGAAGCAAAAGAGAGCCCGTGGATCAAATGCCACAAATTTCTCTACAAGCTTCAAACAATCAAGTTCAAGTCCAAGAAATCAAGCTCAAGAACGAAGAACAAATTACGATTTAAGGAGTACGAGTTCAAATCAAAGTTCTTGCTAGTTGAATTCAATATCATCGTTCGTGGCAACAAATATAGATTCAAGATCAACCTCAAAGGCTCTTGAATTTATCTTAGAAAAGAAGATTCAGATGATTTATAAAGATTGTAACACTCAAATTATTTAAAATAAAATAATTGTTATAAGTAGAGTTATATTCTATGTGAATGTCTATCTTTTAGAGAGTTTGTTACTTTGTTGCTAAGTTACTTTTCCCCTAAAAATAGAGGGGTTTTATCCCATTGTAATTCATCTCAAAATTAATAGAATTACCTCTCTTTTCCTTGAAATATTCTCATTTTATTTATTATTTTATTTCACATAATCAGCATGAGACTCTACCGTCTCAAGAAGCTCTTTGAGAAGACTGCGCAAATGTGGATATCTCTCAAAGAAAACTTGGATCAAAGTTCAATTGGAAAAATAGTTTTTAATTGATTTATGTACGACACATAAAATATTCAAAGAGAAGAAATATTTCTCTCATTTAAATATGTGTAAGGCAGATGTTACTATAATTTCTGATAGTTGTAATTTAATTGAAGGTTGTGGAAAAGCTAGTATAACTCTGCATAGGGTAACAAAACTTATCATAGATAATGCAATATTCTCCTACAAGTCCAGGAGGAACTTTTTGAGTTTTAAAGATATCAGCCGAAATGGTTATCATATTGTAATGACTTGACCGGTTATTTTTAGTATTTTAGCCCCCTTCCACTATTTATTACCTTCTCTATGTGATATTGTGGTTATGTGGCTTGTCGGGGTGGTTCGTTTTGGTTTCTAGTGAGTTTTAGAGTGAAATGGGACACATAGTCCCTAAGTTAGGGGCTTAAGTTGAAATAGTTGATCGAAGTTTGACTTTTGTGTAGACAACTCCGCAATGGAGTTTTTACAAGTTCGATAGGTCTGTATGGTGATTTGGGACGTAGGAGCGTGTCCGAGTATTGATTTGGAGGTCCAAATGTCGTTTCCGCTTGAATTGTCGAAAGTTAGAAAGTTGAAGGTTTGGAATGTTGAAAATTTTGACCGGGAGTTGAATTTATTGATATCAGGGTTGAATTCTGATTCCGGAAGTTGTAATAGGTCTGTTGTGTCATTTATGACTTGTGTGCAAAATTTTAGGTCAATCGGAGTTGGTTTGGTAAAAATCGGCGTTAGTTTTGGAAGTTGAATGTTCATAGTTTCAATAGGTTTGGATTAGGTTGCGATTCATAAAATCGATGTTGTTTGATGTTATTTTAGGCCTCGAGTGGGTCCAATATGTGTTTTGAAATTTTTTGGTATATTCGAAGGGGATCCCGAGGGCCCCGAGTGTGAATCGGATCAAAATAGGGATAAATTTGGACTTAGAGGACTACTGTAGCTGTTGTAGTTCTGGTGTCATCGCACCTGAAGAGGGTTTGACCGCTGGTGCGAGGGGGGCCATTGAAGAAGATGCCTTGAGTGGTCTTGGCTATGACCGTATATGTGTGGGGATTTCCGCATCTGCGAGTCCGTAGGTGCGGAGTAGCTGGTCGCATATGCAAACTGGGCCAGTTTAGTCTGTGGTCGTAGCAGTGGACATTGTCCGAAGGAGCGAGCACGCAGAAACGCTCTTAAAGAAATACACAATTTAACCAATCCTGAGATTCATGAGGAAATCACTGAGCCTAAGACTCAAGAAAATAAGGAACTATCAATAAACCCTATCGATATTGAGACGAATTGGAATCGACTAGATATAGTGGTTGATTATGTTTCATACAATGTTCCATCAAGCATTATGCAAGATAGTGAGAATCTTGAACCTTAATCTGTTGGAGAATGTTGGCAAAGACGTGATTGGCCAATATGGCAAGACGCAATCCTCCGAGTTGGATTCACTTGCGAAACGTGAAGTTTTTGGGCCTGTAGTCCAAACACCTAATGATGTTAAGCCTGTTGGCTATAAATGGGTCATTGTACGTAAGAGGAATGAGAAAAACAAGGTACAAAGATATAAGGCACGCCTTGTTGCACAAGGATTTTCACAAAGGCCCAGTTTCGATTATGAAGAAACATATTCTCCTGTTATGGATGCAGTAGCATTTCATTATCTCATTAGTTTTGCTGTCCATGAAAAATTGACATGCATTTAATGGATGTGGTTACAACCTACCTTTATGGATCACTTGATAATGAGATATATATAAAAATTCCTGAAGGATTTAAAATGCCTGACGCACATAATTCAAAGTCCTAGAAAATATTTTCAGTCAAATTGTAAAGATCTTTGTATGGTCTAAAACAATCAGGACGAATGTGGTATAACCGCCTTAGTGAGTATTTATTAAAGGAAGGTTATACAAATGATGGAATTTGTCCATGTGTTTTTATAAAGAAAATAACATTGGAGTTTGTTTTACTTGCTGTATATGTCAATGATATAAACCTTATTAGAACTTCTACAGAACTCCAAAAGGCAATTGATTATTCAAAGAAGGAATTCGTGATGAAAGATCTCGGAAAGACAAAATTATGTCTCAGTTTGCAAATTGAACATTTGGCCTGCCTACATAGAAAAGTTATTAAAACGGTTTTACACGGATCTAGCATATCCATTAAGTACTCTGATGGTTGTTTGATCACTTAATGTGAATAAGAATCCGTTCCGACCTTAAGAAAAGAATGAAAAGCTTCTTGGTCCTGAAGTGCCATATCTTAGTGCAATTGGCGCACTAATGTATCTTGCTAATACTACAAGGCATGACAATGCTTTTACATTTAATGTCATAGCAAGATATAGCTCTGCTCCTACAAGGAAACATTGGAATGGAATCAAACACATATTGCGGTATCTAAAAGGGACTACTGATATGGGCTTATTTTATAGCAACAATTGCAGTCTCGATCTTGTTGGTTATGTCGATGCTAGGTATTTATCTGACCCACACAAGGCTCGATCTCAAACAGGCTTTGTGTTTACATGTGGAGGTACTGCCATATCCTGGCGATCGACTAAGCAATCAATCGAGGCTACTTCATCTAATCATGCTGAGATAATTGCTATTCATGAAGAAATTCAAGAATGTGTGTGGTAGAGGTCCATAATACATCTTATTCGAGACAAATGTGGTTTGACGTGTGACAAACTACCCACAATTTTATATCAAGATGCAACATGCATAGCCCAATTGAAGGGAGGATTCATAAAAGGAGTTAGAACAAAGCACATTTCACCAAAGTTATTTTTCACACATGATCTTCAAAAGAATGATGATATCAATGTGAAACAGATTCGTTCAAGTGATAATATGGCTGATTTGTTCACGAAATCTCAACTGAAGGCTAAAAGATGTGAATTGACACTCTCATCAGGAAGAGTTAATACGCGTTGTACTCTTCTTTTCCTACAAGGTTTTGTCTCACTGGGTTTTCCTTGTAAGGTTTTTAACGAGGCAACTAAAAGGTGTATTTCTAAATATGTATACTCTTTTTCCTTCACTAGAATTTTTTTTCACTAGGTTATGTATTTTAGTTAAGGTTTTAACGAGGCACGTTATTGTTGAATAGTCATTCAAGGGGGCTTATAAATAGAGTTGTATTCTTGGTAAATATCAATCTTCTAGAGAGTTTGTTACTTTGTGGCTAAGTTATTTTTTCCTATAAACAGAGGGGTTTTATCCCATTGTAATTCATCTAAAAATTAATAGAATCACCTCTCTCTTTCCTTGCAATATTCTCCATTTTATTGTTTTACTTCAATAATACAATTTTTGCAATATTTTTTTGACTCGCATTTTTTTAGGTGAATTTTGTTGTCTACAATCATATTAACTTTTGATGCATCACACAAATCAACCTTACTGTCACGCATCTAGTATAAACATCGATGTCATTCTTTACAAAGTCCACGAGTTTTCTAAACATAGATTCTACGAGAAATTAAATTGAAATTAAATTTGGATGGAAAGTATCCACAGCTTATAACTACTTCTAAAGAAAAAGAAACGTGACAATTAGACAATAACAAAAAAGAATTTTATCCATATATTCCATCAAGAAATAGCGAGTGAGAGAATTCATGAATGGAGATCATCGCATTTCTCCTCGCAACAAAAAGAGCAAAAACAATTGTCAGGTATGCAATTTCCGCCAAGAAGTGGTCCTTTAATAGCACCAGGTGGCGTTTCGCCGAACTGTTGAAAGCACTGGGTGTTGCAATCATTTGGGTCACAAGGTTTGGTTACTTCAAGAGGAATTAGACATACTCGTGATGCTCTTGTCTTGGTGCCTATAATTTATTTTTGAAAGAAAAAGAAACGCAAAATGAATACTTTGTGAGAATAAAATGTGGAACAGCTAATAAATGACTATGAAGTTGGTGATGGGGTTGACATATACAAGAGATCACATGAAAAGATAAAAGCACATTGGGGTTATAATTCAGTTTTTACTATTATGTTTGTCTTTATAATCAAGATATTTTAAGCTCGAATGGACTTCTTCACGAAGTTCGAAATAAACGAATAAAAAAGAAATTTCTTGCATGCTCGTTTCCATCCGTCTTTGGTGATCCTTACCTCAAAAAACAGCTTAAAAAGAAAATTAAAATTTTATTTAATGAATGCAAATAATAATCTAAAGTATGATACTAAACGACTAAAAAAGGTAAGAAATCTAGATCAAACTATCTGGTTGGAATGATTACCCATAAACTAAGGGGTCGTTTGATATATGGGATAAGAATAATAATCTCGGGATAAAGTTTAAGATTAACTTTATTGCATATTTGGTTTAGGGTGTTAGCTGATCCAGAATAGTTTTTAAACTTAAATGATAAGATTAATTATCTCATATAAAAGGTGAAATAATAATCTCCTGAAATATCCTACCCACCATTGTTACCAAACGACCCCCAAAAAGTCATTCTGCTTTAGGTTTTTGACCGATTGTTGAACTTGAGTTTATCATTGAAAAAACAAAAAAACAAACTCTTTTTGTTAAAGTTCTACTCATACACTCCATATCTTCATCGTTCGGCTAGATTTTATCATCTAAAACTCAAATATTTCAAATTTCCTCACCCAAATTTAAAATTCTAAATAAAGTTATGGTGAAGAAACAAAGATACGTAAACTTTAGTTACTTCTTGACTTTGGGATATATCATTTTATGGCGTTAAAAGGAGAACATCTTAGAAATATTTTGTGACACTACAAAATCACCAACTTTGATGAACATTTATACCCAAGAATTTTACTTTTCCTTAACGCATCTGTATGATATCCATGAAAGAATCAAATTGAAAAATAAGCAACTCACCTAGAACAATGAAGAGGGCAAATATAAAGGCAGCTACACTTGAGAAATTCTTCATGATTCCTGATCAGTTTTCCAAAAAATTCAATAAATAATCAAATTGTGTCTAAATAAGCACTTAATATGATATTAGGTGTTGTAGACTTTATAGGAACAAATGAGCACCAAAAATGGAAATAGATGAGAAGAAAATGCAAAATAATGATTTGCCGCATCTTTTAACATTTTCAGTGATCTTTTCTGTAAAAATAATAACATTGTAATTCAAGAAAAGAACGAATGGAGATAATACTATAGGGAAAAGATGCTTTTAAAGTAAATAAAATTATTAAGTTTCCAGGGTAAGTAAATGAAAATATATTACAAAAATCATAATAACCTTTTTACTCTGTCTGATTTAGGATATAAAATGAATTTATGTCACTTGACTGACGCTAACTCGTATATGGAATGACCAGTAAATAACTATACATATTTAGAGACAATATTTATTAAGTTGATGTTATTATGCAATATTAAGGGGAAAAAAAGGAAGCTATAATAATTCATATCTGACGGCTATCTTAATTAGGGTTGCTTATTGGGAGGATATTTACGCTTAATGGTTAGGCTTATTGGTTATCGGCTTGAAAATATACTAATCTGCTAGCCACTCGATCACATATCGGACGGATCAATATCGAATTAGGGATTATCGGACGGTTTATCGGCTAAATAAAAATAGAATATAAAAATTACATAAGTAAGCAAGACAAAACAACAGATAGACAATCCAATCACAATCACACCCCAATCCGCTAATGAAGTTCTCATTGTTGATGAAAGATTCTTCTTCATTAATCTATATCTATATCTGTATACGGTATGAATCGGGCTCGTCTGCGACATAGTAGATCGGGCTCGGAACATGAGTAACCAAAGATCTACCCCCGGTCCCACCGGGCTAGAACCCGAGATCGGAATATCTGTCCTCGAGAATATTCAGTCCATGATCCCGGAATTGACCCTGACTCCAAACGAGCTCGAGTACGACCCACAGAAGACCTAAATAACAGAAGGCCGAGATATCCGAATGCGGTCGGATCTTGCGGCGGGAATCTCGAGACGTATCAATAAGGAATTGGCAAATTAGTAAATCAGGAGATTTTTACCTTTTATTGAATTTTTCATAAAGTAAGGCTCTCCTGCTATATAAAGGGGGTCTGATCACAAGTAAAATACATTGTAACACATATTACAAAGCAATATATTATTTTTCTCTTTAAGACCTTATTAAACTGTCTTGTTACTGTTCGAAGTTCATCCAGTTCAAAGGTGGTCAACCTCCCATGGCTATAGCTGTTCAATTCGTGTAGTTTGAATTTATTTTATCATTGTTTATTTCAATTGCAATTCAATTCATCCCTCTGTGTCAAGTTAATCCACGTATCCTTAAAACCACCTGCAAATTCAATTGTTATCCAATTTTAAGGGTAAACAGTTTGGCGTCCACAGTGCGGCTAAGGATAACAGTGGTTATTAGACCCAAATTTTCATAACACACACTATATTACACTTGCTCTTTGAAGTGTCTCTAATTTAAGGTTAAAAGTGAAAATGTCGAACTCTTAATCAGCACCCCTACATGTTGACAATGAGTTCGGCCACCATGGAGAAAATGACAATGTAGCACCCGGAAACGAGGTGCCCTCAGTCGACCTCGGCGGAGTCCCGGCTGCAGACCTGATCGATGTTAGTTCACATGTGGCTATCAACAAAAATTTGCCCACCGGTCCTGAGGACAGCGTCCGGAGAGATGTTCGATCGACTTTACAAAGTACAAACGGAGGCAAAGATGGTGGTATCAACTTGCGGGTAGTCTTCAAAATGTTACAGGCTCAACAGGCAGCGATAGCCCAATTCCGAAACTAGAGCCACGCACCAAGTAGAATTGAGCCCGAACCATCCCGGGAAGTTGTCAACAAAGATGAACCGGCCTCAAGGTGATCGAATGAGAAGGAGTCGGGGACCACCCCGGTAATCATGAAGATGCTTGAAGAACTAATGAAACGGATAGAGTCGGGTGAGAAGAAATTCGAGGCAAATGATAAGAAGGTGGAACCTACAATTCCAGGGATGATCAGATCCCAAGAGCGCCAGCGATATTGAAGGGCCTGGACTCCAAGAAGTTCGTAAAAAAATCTTTTCTTCCGAGCGCGGCTCCCAAGCGGATCCCTAAGAAGTTCTGCGTGCCCGAAATTCCTAACTACAATGGAACGACTTACCCAAACGAGCATGTTACCTCCTACACATGCGCTATCAAAGGGAATGACTTGGAGGATGACGAGATTGAATCTGTCTTGGTGAACAAATTCGGAGAGACCCTGTCAAAGGAAGTTATAATTTGGTATCATAATATACCTCCTAATTCAATTGACTTGTTTGCTATGGTTGCAGACTCTTTCATGAAAGCACACACCGGGGCAATCAAGGTCGAGATGAGGAAGCCGGAGCTTTTCAAAGTAAAACATAAGGATAATGAAATGCTCAAGGAGTTTGTGTCCCAGTTTCAAATGGAATGGATGGATTTGCCACAGGTCGCTGATGAATAGGCCGTTCAAGCTTTCACCCAAGGACTCAATGTTTGAAGCTCGGTGGCTTCACAACAGTTGAAGCAGAATATGATAGAGTACCCTGCTGTTACTTGGGCCGATGTGCATAACCGATATCAATCAAAAATCAGATTCGCAGATGATCAACTTGGGGCCATCGACAGAGTCAAGAGAGATATCGAGCGTGAACCGAGGTAAAACATGGATTGGTACCAGCCGTACAATGGAGATCAAAGAAGTATTGAGTCCGAGCGAAATTCTATACAAAATAAAAGGAGAAATGATCGAGGTCAGAGCACTCAGGGACTAGTGAGCAAGAACGGCTTCGACATGCCTATCTGGGCTAAAGAAGAACCAAGGTTATAGGTGTCGATGGACCCTTTTTCTCGCGAAATCGGGTTTATGACATTTGGGAGGACAACTCGTTTCCTTTTGGGAATTGGGTTTGAATTGAAGAGTCGCCACCTAATGATTAAGTGTATTAGGACACTAAGAAGAATTTTGATTTAGAAAACCAGAGATTGGGTAAGGGCTCGAAATTATCCCGAGGGGAAGGTGTTAGGCACCCCTCGAGATCCACTAGTGTGGTTCCCGGCCATACTATAATTATGACTTTAGGCGCAAACAACAAGTAGACAAGTAAGAGTTACACATATGAGAGGGTTTTCACATAATTGTTGCATGTAATTGAAGTTAAAGAAGCTGGAATTTGCGAAAAAAAAGCATTTTTAAAATAAAATAAACGAGTAAAGGGGGGAGGGTCCTAGGTTTATAAATAATATGGATCACCCCACACAACACCCAGTAACCGTTTATACACGTGGTGTTATCGCGTGGTCATCATATCCATATCTACCCTTTCCCACCCCGTTAAGGTATTAAACGCGGAATGGTCTCGTTTCACTTATTGCATACTATTACCCGCCCCAATCCTATCAGTCCCGGAGGCATTTGGGACTACTAATCCTAAAGGGAAGGGGTGTGAGGTTTTATAATTTTAAAAGGACAAAATTCTAAGGCGACAATCAAAACACATATGTAGCAGATATGGGGAGAAGCACATAACAGATAGAAAGGCTCAAACAAACCTCCTTAAAACCAAAGAGAAGCATATAGTTTAGCATGTCTTACACATACTGATTAGGGTCTGATTAAACTTAAGAATTAAAGCAGGCTGATTTATTACATATTTCAGATAAGAAGCCCGAATCAGGCCTGCCTGCTAGTTGTAGTTAATAAAATATGATTCAATTTATAAGTTTCCCTTATGGCTTGCCTAAGTGTTAAACGAAAACCTATAGGCATGATATCTATTAATTTTAGAAAAAGAATTATGTTTATTTAGGAAAAGAAGTTGTCAGTTAACCAGGAAAGGCGAGTTTTGGTAAAAGAGCGTAAATTCTGCAGACGTTAAGCATTATCGTTACTGATTTTAGCCCTATAAGCGAATGAACGATTCAGGTTGGATTGATAGTTCCTATAGGCATGCTTTCTAGGCGTTATTGACTTTAAACACTTTTACAGGCGTAGTAAGAGTGCAGAAATCCTATGGGCATGATATCTGAATGCTGTTAGTTTTTAATCCTATAAACAGGTTTGCCTAGTGACCAATGCATATGCAGGATCTCGATTTCTGGTTAACTTATAGACATGGTATCTATATGTGTGATGCAGAAATCCTTATAGACACGGTATCTATATGTGAGATGCAGAATTCCTTATAGACATTGTATCTATATGTGTGATGCAGAATTCCTTATAGACATGGTATCTATATGTGAGATACAGAATTCCTTATAGACATGATATTTTACATGGATGCTGAAATGCAGAAAATCCTATGAGTAGGATATCTATGTGGATCCAGACGTGCAAAGCTGTAAGCAGGATACATGAATACAGATGTGTAGTAATTCCCTATGAACATGATATCTACCCCTTCGCATGCACGGTTACCCTTCCCTTTTTCACTAATCACCCCAGAAGTTTATTACAAAAGTTATTACAGTCCAAAATAAAGAAACTACATCTGAAAAAAAGAAAGAATAAAATTACAACCAAGGAGAGCCTGATTTCTGGTTTCCTGCCTGAAGCATGAAGTCAACCAACCTCCAAAGATCAAGATCCCTAAGAGCCTCATGCGGATTCCGGGCAGTGCTCACACCTAAATATATTATAGGATTGAGTCATAGTGCAGTGTGGAAGGGCCAGCCCTCAAGTGTCCAAGTTCAGAGCGAACTCAAGGTCCCAAAGCATGGCTCACGGGAGGGGGGCAGAACTTAGAAGCTAAGAGAGAGTGTAAGCGCAGAGAGGGATTCTAAGAGGAAGCAAAGACAGGCTAATGGTCATACCTAGCAATCGGAAGTGCTGGCACACCCCACTAGCTTGTTAGGCCATATTGTTTGGGAGTTGGGACCCCTAAGGGATCAAGTCCAAACATGCGCAACAACTTGCATGTTGCCATGTTCTGAACTTCAACTCAAAGCACATAGAGGGGAACAGGGGTGCAAGGATTCACATCAGAGACAAATGCAAAGAAATAATCATGCTAAGTAACATTGAATATAGACAGCAAAGCAAACATGGGTGTAAGGCTGTAAATAAACACATTGGGATGAGGCTGAAACCAAAACTAGAACATACCAGTTTCAAGGAAACAAGAAAAGGAAGCAGCAGTCTTGTAAAGCCAAAGTGCAAGCAAGTAGTCAGAACACTATGATTTTAGAAGAGAACTATGAGATTGTAAGTGTCTCAAGTGTATAATGTGTATATTGAATTGAAAGTTGTTTGATCGTATTAACCGTGTGTAATGTGTTGAAGAAGGTCCTGTATTTATAGTGTAGAAGGCAAACAGAATAAGGTAGGAGAATAGTTTGGAAAATCAGTTGCCAATCAATTACACAAGTTTTCCCTTTAACTAAGGGATTCAGATTTCGAATGGTAAAACTAATTAAGGAACTAAATTAATCAAACACTTTGTGTAAGGTAGTATAATAGGGGTAAATACATAAAGGTATATTTAAGAAAAAAGGTCTTGACAGCACACAGTTTGTGCAAATAAGGAAAGGAAATCAATTACCAGCCAGTAAATCACAAGGTCTGAATGAATCCAGTCAGAAAAGGTAAAGAAATGTTTTACTTAAGGAAAATCAGTAACAATCAATCAAACCTAAAAAAGGATTCTGAATCAATCATAAGTTGGAAAACCTTTTCGGAAGAAAGAATTCATCACACATATAAAAGCATACAGCCACGCTTAAACACGAACAAATTTGTCATGCTATTCAATAGAAGAGTCTAGTGTAGAAGAATTTAAAAGTTTAGAGTCGTAAACAAAGAAGATCAAACTTAGTTCATAGACTCAGAATGAGTCTGAAAAAGTCAAGGGTTCCAAAATAGAACCCTAGTTCAAACACATGACCAAACCTCGGTAGAACCCCCAAATTCTAGGGTTTCCAACTCAAGTCAAGCACAGGGATGTGGAGGCAACAGGCTCAGAGATTTCTTTTCATAATTCTCATGAGAAGACAAGCAAATACTATAGAAAGTTCGAAGCATAATGAGAGTAGAAGAAACAATAGAGGAAAACATGCTTAAACAAGTCTTAAAACGAGGTAAAGTAGAAGTGAAACAGTAAACACTTAAGAACATGGTAGAGAAATACAATAGAAGAACACAAGAACACCAAAACAGTATAGCAAAAGAACATATAGGAAAACACAGTGAGATAAACATGTGAGAGCATGGTATAGAAACACAGTAGATGAAAGAACGGAGCACAATAGAAGAACATGCATGATAAAGGAAAACATAAGAACACGGTAGAAGAACATGCGTGGTAGAAAAGAAAACATAAGAACATAGTATAGACAAATACACACAAAGAAAAGAAAAAGAAAAGTCAGAGAAACATTTTGAACCCTTCAGAAAACCCTAAATCGAAGAGAACTGATTTTTAAAAGATAATTTTGAAAGAAAAAATTGGGGAAATTATTTAAAAACTCAAGTAGAGCGCAAATATATAACAGATCTAAGAAAAAATCAGAGAAAACCTAGAATAGCTAGGGTTTCAGAAGAACCCTAAAACGAGAAAAGCTTTGAAAAGGTCCGATCTTGGTCGAAAAGGTTAGAGATAGGCTCATAGGACCAGGATACGCCGGAACAAGGCCGACGATGGCCGTGAAAACTCGAGCTGGCACAGGTCTGGATAAAGATCTTCGAGGTCTGGCCTTGATTTTTTAAATATCGAGCACACAGGAGTAATAGGGAGTGAGTATAAGGTTACCATGGCCGGAGGAGCCATGATTTCCGGTGGGTCTTGATGTTGGAGATGGTGAGAGAGGCTAGGGTTTCGAGAGAGTTCGAGAGAGTTTCAGAGGAGAGGGACTTCAGTGGCGGCTGATAGAAGAGAATGAGGGGGATTAGGGTAGTCTTTGGGAATTCAAAAGGTAAGGAATGATCGTGGTCGTTGATCATAATGATCAACGACCTGGACTAAAAGAAAGAGCCGGGCGGGTTAAATTGGTTGGGTCGGGGCCGGGTTGGATTGAAATTGGGTCGGTCCGTTAAGGGTTTGAAATTGGGTTAATTAGGGGATCAATTTGGCTATAATTGAAATGCAAATGAGGCTATCTGTTAAATAGCCACTTTTCCCTTTTAAATTTATAAAAAATAGTAAAATGATTTTCTGAAACAAATTGAAAGCACTATATTAATTAATAGTATATAATCATTTTGAATAAAAAATACTGGAATAAATTTTATAATTATAAACGCCATTCAAATCTTAAAATAGGCTAAAATTGCAATTAGTTTTGCTTAAAAATACCAAATCAATTTATAAAAATGTGAAAAAATTACCTTAGCTATATATTGTGTAAATATGAGGATAAATAAGTGAATCACCAAAAATAATAATTTTGGGAATAATTATTAGTTTTGTACTGTTAAAATAGGGCAATAAATGGGTTTAAAAATCTTTTAAAAATTAGGAAAAATACTAAAACATGTGGAAACACTTATATATGTATATATATACTATTTTGAAATTATTTTGCATATAAAAATATGCATGGAAAAATTGGGTATCAACAGCTGCCCCTCTTTACCCGGGAAGGAGGAAAGAGTTGTCGGGTAAAGATATGATGGCCAATTTTGACCGAGTGAAGTGGTTTGAAGAGATTGACAATGCTCTGGTTCCTCAGCTGCCTACATATCCCTGGTCTTACAGGAATCAGGCCATATGTAGTTCAAGATCCATTGGCGGAGTATGCCGATGGAGATTTTTTCAAGAACGGACGCGATATTTAGGATGGTTAAAGTCAAATAGGGCTGCGGGAACCGGAGCGAGATTGCTCCTGCTGAGATGGCCGTTACTTGCCGGTTTCCCTGCAAATAAACAATACAAGCGTATATCGTGCATAAATTTAAACATGATGCAATTTCCCGTTGGACCAAAAATGTTGTCTTTGGACGGTTAGGATGACGTCCTCAGACCATGATGTCCTGGGCCATGAAGCATATAATAAAGGATTCGCAGGCCATGAAATGATGCTCTCAGGCTATGAGAATGATGCCTCCGAACTATGATGCCTTTGAATAATGATATGCAAGAGATAAAAGGGGTCCTCAGGCCATGGCATGGCGTTCTTGGGCTATGCGAATGGTGCCTCCAAACAATGACGCCTTTGGACGATTTGATGATCTTTCAGCCCATGAAATGCAATAGGTGGCGATCTTTCAGCCCATGAAAGCGTAAATAAAGTGGCGATATTTCAGCCATGAAAAAAATGTAAGTAAAAATGGAGATCTTTCAGCCGATGCAGGATTTAAATGAAGTGGCGATTTTTCAGCCGATGAAGATGTATATAAAGGTGGCGATATTTCAGCCATACAAAAATGTAAGTACAATGGCGATCTTTCAGCCGATGCATGACTTAAATGAAGTGGCAATTTTTCAGCCGATGCAGATGGAGACAGAGCTTAGTCTCTGAAGGCAGAATGGTAGCCTTATGCAATGCAGGAAATGCAGATGGAGGTAGAGCTTAACCTCGGAAGGCAGAATGGTAGCCTTATGCAGTGTAGGAAACGCAGATGGAGACAGAGCTTAGTCTCGGAAGGCAGAATGGTAGCCTTATGCAATGCATGAAATGCTGTTGGAGGTAGAGCTTAACCTCGGAAGGCAGAATGGTAGCCTTATGCAGTGCAGGAAATACAGATGGAGACATAGCTTAGTCTCGGAAGGCAGAATGGTAGCCTTATGCAAGAGATGAACGATGAATAGTAATAAAAATTCTTAGCTGATAGCTGGTAGCTGATTATGATATTGCGAATACTGGGGATATTGTGTTTGGATGGCGAATGCGAATAGGTGCGACGGTTCTGAGGGTTGTGTTCCTGAACAGTGTGAGCGTATAACATATGATTTGGTGACTTGGGTGCTTGCATCCAAAGAAAAATTGTGAGTTTTGTAAAGGGGAAAGGTTAGTTCGTGTCCCCGCTAACTTTGCTTGCCATGTTCGGCTCTGATCTGATGACACGGTATGTATCATAGGGGTAGCGTTGCTGAACTGAGCGATTTCGATAATAAATATGCATGAGTTTGTTAAAGATATGACATATGTATATATTCAAGAAATAGTTTTTAGATGAACCGACGACTGTGACGTGGTTCAGGACATTGCAACCTCTCTTGCTTTGGAATTTTGAGGGTCCTCCTCAAAATTCTGCCCCAGTTTCCAATTGCGGGGAGGGGAAGGCTGCCTACGTATCGGGGGGGGGGGAAATGGATAATTTTATTGAATTGTGACCGAACCCATAAGGCTGCCTACGTATCCCCTCTTGAATGGGAATCAGGTCAGACGTAGTTCAAATTACATAAGGAAATCATAAATGGTTACACATAGTATCGCTTGACTGCGTCTGAGGTGATTGGTTTTGGCTTCATCTTGATGTGGAAAAATCTTCTTTAACACCAGCTGCCCGGTGTGAACCGTCTTGGTTTGACTCTCTTGTTGAAAGCTCTGGACATTCTGTTCTGATAAAGATGACCATGGCAAACTGCATTCATTCTCTTTCCATCTATAAGAGCCAACTGCTCGTAACGACTTTTTACCCACTCTGCATCGTCGAGCTTGGCTTCCTGTATGATTCTTAAGGAGGGAATTTCTACTTCGGCGGGAATGACTGCTTCTGTACCATAAACCAGCATGTAGGAGGTTGCCCCAGTTGATGTGCGGACTGTGGTGCGATACCCCAATAGAGCGAATGATAGCTTTTCGTGCCATTGCTTATGCTTCTCTATCATTTTCCTTAGTATCTTCTTGATATTCTTATTGGCGGCTTCTACAGTTCCGTTCATTTGGGGCCTGCAGGCTGTGGAATTATTATGTCTGATCTGAAAGGTTTCACACATAGCTTTCATTAAGTCACTGTTGAGGTTGGAACCATTATCAGTGATGATCGACTCTGGAATCCCGAATTGGCAAATAATGCGGTCGCGGACAAAATCCGCCATGACTTTCTTAGTCACTGCATTGTAAGATGCTGCTTCAACCCATTTGGTAAAATAGTCAATTGCCACGAGGATGAATCTGTGCCCGTTGGAAGTGGCCGGCTCGATTGGACCAATAACATCCATTCCCCAAGCGGCAAAGGGCCATGGTGAGCTAGTTGCATTAAGCTCATTTGGAGGTACCTTTATCATATTAGCATGTATCTGGCAGCGGTGGCATTTTCGAACATACTGGATGCAGTCAGTCTCCATGGTCATCCAAAAGTAGCCAGCACGGAGTATCTTCTTAGCTAAGACAAAGCCGTTCATATGCGGACCACAGGTCCCGGCATGAATTTCCTCTAGCAGTTTAGATGCTTCTTTCGCATCTACACACCTTAGTAATCCCAAATCTGGAGTCCTCCTATATAGGATTCCTCCGCTGTGAAAGAAATTGTTGGACAACCTTCAAAGCGTGCGTTTCTGAGTAGTTTTTGCAAACTCCGGGTATTCTCCTTTTGCTAAATATTCCTTGATATGATGAAACCAAGGCTTTTCGTCTGCTTCTTCTTCGACATGAGCACAGTAAGCTGGCTGATTATGGATTTTTACCGGAATATGATCAATGAAGTTTGTATCCGGATGCTGTATCATGGATGACAGGGTAGCCAATGCATCGACAAACTCATTCTGGACCCTGGGAACATGCTGGAACTCTGTCTTTGTGAACCTCCTGTACATGATGCAGGTATGGCAGAATCTTGGGGTTCTTGGTCGCCCATTCTCCTCGTACCTGATGTATGAGTAGGTTTGAATCTCCAATCACTACCAACTCTTGGATGTTCATGTCAATGGTCCTAAGATGCAGGCTTCGTATTCGGCCATATTGTTAGTGCAGGGGAACCTGAGCTTGGCGGACACCGGATAATGCTGGCCAGTTTCTGATACTAGGATTGCTCCTATTCCAATTCCTTTGAAATTTGCTGCTCCGTCGAAAAACATCCTCCAACCATCATAGGACTCTACAATGCCTTCTCCTATGAATGACACCTCTTCGTCAGGAAAATACGTCTTTAGGGGTTCGTATTCTCCATCCACGGGATTCTCGGCAAGATGATCTGCCAAAGCCTGTCCTTTGATTGCATTTTGAGTTACGTAGACAATGTCGAACTCACTCAGCAGGATTTGCCACTTGGCTAGCTTGCCAGTGGGCATGGGCTTCTGAAAGATGTACTTCAATGGATCCATCCTTGATATGAGATACGTAGTATAGGCACAGAAATAGCGCCTCAGCTTCTGAGCTACCTAAGTCAAAGCACAACAGGTGCGCTCTAACAGAGAATAACGGGCTTCGTACGGGGTGAACTTCTTGCTGAGATAATAGATGGCCTACTCCTTTCTCCCCATTTCATCATGCTGCCTCAGGACACAACCGAATGCTCCATCCAATACCGCAAGGTAGAGTAATAGGGGTCTACCTGGCTCGGGCGGGACCAAAACTGGCGGTGTTGACAAGTATTCCTTGATTCTGTCAAAGGCCTTTTGGCAATCATCAGTCCATTTGGTAGCGGCGTCCTTCTTCAACATCTTGAAGATTGGCTCACAGATAACTGTAGATTGTGCTATGAACCGGCTGATGTAGTTAAGTCTTCCCAAGAAACTCATTACTTCTTTCTTATTCTTTGGCGGTGGCAAATCTTGAATAGCTTTGAATTTTGATGGATCCAGCTCTATCCCTCGGTGACTCACAATGAACCCGAGTAGTTTTCCGGCAGGAATCCCAAATGCACATTTCGCGGGATTCAGCTTCAAGTTGTACTTTCTCAGTCTATTGAAGAACTTCCTCAAATCTTCCATGTGATCAGCAGCTTTCTTGGACTAGATGATGATGTCATCTATATATAATTCGATCTCCTTGTGTATCATATCATGGAAAATGGTTGTCATGGCCCTCATGTAGGTGGCCCCTGCATTCTTTAACCCGAATGGCATCATCTTGTAGCAGTACATTCCTCATGGCGTAATGAAAGCCATTTTCTTGGCATCTTCTTCATCCATCCAGATCTTATGATACCCAGCAAAACAATCTACAAATGATTGCAACTCATGCTTGGCGCAATTATCAATCAGGATGTGTATGTTTGGCAAGGGGAAGTCGTCTTTTGGACTGGCCCGCTTGAGATCCCGATAGTCGACACAGACTCTAACCTTCCCGTCCTTCTTCGGTACTGGCACAATGTTGGCTAACCATGTTGGATACTCTACTACCCTGAGAACCTTGGCTTTGACCTGCTTAGTGACTTCTTCCTTAACTTTCAAACTCATATCTGGCTTGAACTTTCTGAGCTTCTGTTTTACTGGCAGACAGGATGGATTGGTTGGTAGTTTATGGGCCACGATAGATGTACTTAGACCAGTCATGTCGTCGTACGACCAGGCAAATATGTCCTCATACTCTTTTAGAAACTCTGTGTATTCTTCCTTCTCTGATTGTGACAAATGAACGCTGATTCGTGTTTCTTTGATGTTTTCTGCATCTCCCAGGTTAACAATTTCAGTCTCTTCCAGGTTGGACTTAGGTCTATTTTCGAAATTCTCGACTTCCTTAACAATCTCTTTCGGTATGTCATCTTCCTCTGAATCTACGTTCGTTTGTTGCGTTGTCTCGTTGCATGTCACAGTCATTGGTTCATCAAGATAAGTAATAGTAATGCTGTATAAGTAAAGTAATGAGAGAAAATAATAAGAGTAAGATTGAAATGCCTTGATAAATTCCATAAGTGTTTTGAGCATTGGAGCCCTTTTTGCAGAAAATAAAATGCGGAAAGAAAGTGAACTAGTAAAATAAAATAGTGCATGATGCTTGTTCAGCCTTGCTACCCCGAGGCACGCCGGGCTCTGGTGGTTCTGATGGTCCAATTGTTGAGGCATGCTCCTCTGCTTACTACCTGTATGGAAGGGCCTTCCTCCCCTCCTCCTCGAGAACGACACAGCAATCCATATCATCGCCTTCTAGGAACAAATTCCTCATTGCTGCTAGGGCTTCTTCTTCTTCTGACCCATAGATGACCTCAGCCGGTTGGAAGATCTGCTCCAAACGGGGTATCGGCTGCTCCAATGGATGGTAGGGACCGTGCCAGGGTGGCGATCATTCGTTGAATTCTTTCCAGGTATACTCATACCCCAATCCGAAGGTGGTGCCGTGTTTCTTGAGCTTGATGGGCTTAGCGATTCCTTGGAGATTCTTGCCAAGTCCCTTGCCAGGTTCATACCCGCTCCAGTTCAATATGCTTTCAATTTTGTTATTCCACCACTTATCCTTATCGACGACGTTGACTCGTTCGATGTGGTGGTAAGTTTCTCCACCTATCTTTCTTCTTCCTCCGATCGGTGGGATGGTCTGGCGACTGTATATGGGATTGCTACCGTAGCCGTGAATGATCACCTCTTGGTGGTTCCATTCAAACTTTACTGCCTGATGTAGTGTTGACGCTACGGCCCATGCGGCATGAATCCATGGTCGTCCTAATAGCAGGTTGTAGGACGCCAGCACATCTATTACTTGAAAATCAACATCAAACCAAGTAGGCTCCATTTGCAAACATAAGCTAATCTCCCCAATAGTAGACCTTTGAGAACCGTCGAAAGCTTTAAGGTTGATGGCCCCATCCTTGATTTCATGCAACCCTTTTCCCAATGTCCTGAGTGTTACCAATGGACAAATGTTGAGGCTGGACCCCCCATCGACCAAGATTCTGGTGATAAAATAATCTTCGCCACTGCACGGTGATGTGCAATGCCTTGTTGTGACTCAACCCTTCTGGTGGCAGCTCATCTTCGTGAAAAGTGATCTTGTGACTTTCCAATACCTGACCCACCATGTTAGCCATCTCTCCACCGGTGACGTTGCTTGGTACATATGCTTCATTCAGCACTCTTAACAAGGCATTCTTGTGTGCATCGGAACTCTGTAGAAAAGCAAGGATAGAAATCTGTGCCGGAGTTTTGTTCAGCTGATCAATGACTGAGTATTCCTTTGCTTGTATCTTTCTCCAGAGGTTGTCGGCCCAGTTTTAGTGATGGCTTGTCGACCAGAGGTCTACTTACTCGCTCAGCCAAGTTTTGTGGGGTATAAACCCTGCCGGTTCTTGTCATACCTTGTGCCGCAACTGCTTCCCCGAACATGGCTTTTCATTTCCTTCTTGCCTCATCTGTGTAGTCCCATGGTATGGCTTTTGTGTGGAATGGTGTTGCGGCTGTCATTGCTACCAGAATGGGCACCTTTGCTTTTGAAGGTAATATGGCAACTTCAAATGGTACAGGCGCCTTTGGGGACCCAAACTCGACCTCGATTGGTGTTGGTGTCTTCGCAGAGGATGGTGTTTCAAACTCAAGTGGTATGGACATGTTCACCTCGGCATCTCCAGAAGGCTGAATCTGGACTACAATCGGATTAAGGGTGACTGTTGGTTTCTTTGGACCGTCGCCTTCTGCGATCAAGCCGATTAATCCTTTAGGATCCCAATTATCCTCTATTTCAATCATGTGAACACCTCCACCCTTGTGGTCTGGTAGAGGGTTATTGCAGATATTCGGAGCAGGCTCCTTTGCCACGATGATCTTGTTGTCAATCAAAGCCTGGATCTTCTCCTTTAGGGAGCGGCATTCATCAATGGTATGCCCTTTCATGCCAGAATGGTATGCACAGGTTTTATCTGGGTTGACCTATTGGGAAGGGTTTTCAGGGGTTATAGCAGGGATAGTGGTGACGTAACCAGCAACTTTGAGCCTTTCGTACAGCTGGTCAATTGGTTCAGCAATGGCGGTATATTGTTTTGGAGGTCTTCGGTCAAAATTTGGTCGAGGTTTAGGGAAGTTTTGACGTGAGGGAGGTGATTGATAGTGGGATGGTTGGGTGTTGTAGGCTTGGTAAACATGTGTGGGCTTGGAATATTTAGGTGAAGCAGGTTGGTATGTAGGAGGTGGAGGTGATTGATAAGTAGGCGGTGGAGTTTGGCAAGTGGGTGAGGGTGTTTGGTAATTTGGAGTGGGCTGATATGTAAGTGGAGGCATTGGATAGGTTTGGTATTTGATAGGTGATTTTGTTCTCTGTGCAACCATCACGGCGCCTACGTCCCTTTTCTTGGACGCACCACCAGACTGTAGAGCCTTATTGGTAGCTTGCAAGGCTTCAAAGTTCGTAACCATACCATTCTTGATACCTTCCCGATCCTTTCTCCTAGCTTGATGATGTCAGAAAATTTATGATTCTCGATCAACATTAGTCCTTTATAGTATTGTGGATCCTGAGCCCGGACGAAAAACTTGTTCATTTGTTCTTCCTCTAAAGTAGGTCGGACCTTAGCAGCCTCTGATCTCCAATGAGTGGCATACTCGCGGAATGTTTCTGTGGGTTTCTTCTTCAAATTCTGAATGTAAAACACATCCGGTGCATTTTCCGTATTGAACCTGAATCTATCCATGAAGTCGGACGCCATACCTACCCAGTCTGACCACTTCTTCGGGTCTTGGCTAATGTACCAAGACAGAGCATCTCCTTTCAGGCTCCTCATGAACCCTGGGATCCCCTACACCATCAAACATTTCGAACTTGGGAGGTTTGTACCTCTCAGGCAGCTTCGACATCGGGCTGTATGCATAGATCTTCATAGTTTAGCCCCTCAATTCCCTTACTTCCTTCAACGCCTTGAATCCTGGTGATCAACCTTTTAAGCTCTTCGGATAAATTTCTGATGAGCGAGTCCTTATCATTGGACTCGGGTGTGCTTGAGATAGGCTGGGTGGAGTGCAGCACAGTCTCCACATAGATGGGGGTGTTGGGTTGGGTGTGGCAGTGGTCATTTGTGGAGTTCGAAGGTTCCAGGATGAGTAGTGGAGTATTGTTTGAAGTGTGACAAGTATTGCAGTGGTGGTGAGGAGCGGGATGGTTTTGTAGTTTTTGTGGAGGTGTGGGGTTCTGAGTGCTTGGAAAATTGACATTTGGGGTAGTGAGGGAGAATGACAAGCTTGCCAAGTTTCGAACTTGATTAAGTTCCTCCTGAAATTTCAACAGTTTCTGCTCGAGTTGGGACACACTTTCCTTAGAAACCTGAGTACCCTGAGTGATCTCTACCCGCTCAACTGAGTTTTCTTTTCTGGTGTTGCTCAAATCTTCCATCTTTCCTTTGTTCCTATTTTTGATAGGACTAGGAGGAGGAGTGGGTGGAGGGCCCCTGGATCTTGTAAAATATGCTGATGTTGCCAGAGTTCACGAACTAACCTTTGGGGAGGGGAATAATCAAAAAGTAAAAACAAAAGGTGATAAGTCAGTAAGGGTTATGAGGAAGGAAATTTTTTTGCAATATTTAAACACGTAGTGCAGGAAATATAAAGTGCATCCTAATTTTGGGGACCTTGTTGTGCCCGAGGTAGGCCTAGCGACAACTTAATTTGGAGAACTTAGAATGCTAAATGCCTCATTTTATTGATAAAAGGTAGACGAATCCCAAAACGACAATAATTAAAAGTCACTAATGGCCATTGGCCTTATTAAATCTTATAAAGCAAAAATGGAAATTCCTATCTATTTGGTCCCAGAAGGACCTTCCCCAGATTCGGCATCCCTGGCTCTCAATTTCCCCGAAGCGGAATACAGACCTCTCACAATCCCAAAATAGAGTAGCAGCTTCTATGATTTTGTTGTTGTGTTGAATTTCCAGGAGAGAAGGTAGGTTTCCCAGGTACTTCCGGACAAGAGTCTGATCGCTGGAATGAAGATCCTTCCACCAGCTTAGCAGTTTGGGGTGGATGTTGGTGACCATGCCGAATCTGGGGACTTCGTGCCTCATATTTCTGCAAGAAAAATGGCTAGGCCCTTACCCCCTCCAGACATGGCTACTAAATATCAATGATTGGCATAAAAGCACTTTAGTTCTCCAAATAAATGCACAGAACGTGATATGGTCCGTTTGGGTTTCAAGGAAACCCAGTGGACTTTGGACAAGGCTATCTTAAAGAGTCATTATGCGGACAACATAACTGACTCGGCTAGGTTTGACCATGATGCATGTACAATTAAACAGAGTTAGGTTTTTATGTGGTATTAGACTGGTACCCTTGAGCGGATAACTCAAGAGGGAAAGGCGCGGAACCAACGACTACACCGTTGATCGACTGGTTTTACCGCAAATATGCCTTTGCCGGATTTAGGGGGTGATAATATCGGAAGAACGCAACCACTCATATAAGCGTTGCTATGGTCTTTTGTTTGGCACGAGTGGAATATGATGTGGAATATGCAATTACAATAATCAAACAAGTTGTCACGTATTTTCACGTTCATAAAGTAATAACTACAATAATTTCTCATAATTTACAGCAATATTGAAGGAAAGTGATAAAAGAAAGCATTAAGAGAAATAAAGGAAAGAAACAAAGAGCCAAGTCAGTTTCGAGGTAGAAGAAGAAAAATACTTAAAGTCATAAAGACATATAAAGAAGCATAAAGTCACAAATAGCATGAAATGGTAAAAGCCTTAAAGAAATCCCCAGCAGAGTCGCCATGCTGTCGATGCCCCCTTTTTCTCGCGAAATCGGGTTTATGACATTTGGGAGGACAACTCGTTTCCTTTTTGGAATTGGGTTTGAATTGAAGGGTCGCCACCTAATGATTAAGTGCATTAGGACACTAAGAAGAATTTTGATTTAGAAAACCAGAGATTGGGTAAGGGCTCGAAATTATCCCGAGGGGAAGGTGTTAGGCACCCCTCGAGATCCACTAGTGTGGTTCCCGGCCATACTATAATTGTGACTTTAAGTGCAAACAACAAATAGACAAATAGGAGTTATATGGGGGGGGGGGGAGGGGTTTTCACATAATTGTTGCAAGTAATTGCAGTTAAAAGCAGTCAAAGAAGCTGGAATTTGAGAAAAAAAAGCAGTTTTGTAATAAAATAAACGAGCAAAGGGGGGAGGGTCCTAGGTTTATAAATAATATGGATCACCCCACACAACACCCGGTAACCGTTTATACACGTGGTGTTATCGCGCGTGGTCATCATGTCCATATCTACCCTTTCCCACCCCGTTAAGGTATTAAACGCGGAATGGTCTCGTTTTACTTATTGCATGCTATTACCCGCCCCAATCCTATCAGTCCCGGAGGTATTTGGTACTACTAATCCTAAAGGGAAAGGGTGTGAGGTTTTATAGTTTCAAAGGATAAAATTCTAAGATAACAATCAAAACATATATAGCAAATTTGGGGAGAAGCACATAACCGATAGAAAGGCTCAAACAGACCTCCTTAAAACAAAGAGAAGCATATAGTTTAGCATGTCTTACACGTACTGATTAGGGTCCGATTAAACTTAAGAGTTGTGGTAGACTGATCTATTACATATTTCAGATAAGAAGCCCGAATCAGGCCTGCCTGCTGGTTGTGGTTAATAAAATCTGATTCAATTTACCTTATGGACTGCCTAAGTGTTAAACAAAAACCTATATGCATGATATCTATTAGTTTAGAAAAAGAAGTATGTTGATTTAGGAAAAGAAGTTGTCAGTTAACCAGGAACGGCGAGTTTCGGTAAAAGAGCGTAAATTCTGCAGACGTTAAGCATTATCGTTACTGATTTTAGCCCTATAAGCGAATGAACGATTCAGGTTGGATTGATAGTTCCTATAGGCATGCTTTCTAGGCGTTATTGACTTTAAACACTTTTAGGCGTAATAAGAGTGCAGAAATCCTATGGGCATGATATCTGAATGCTGTTAGATTTTAATCCTATAAACAGGTTTGCCTAGTGACCAATACATATGCAGGATCTGGATTTCTGGTTAACTTATCGACATGGTATATATATGTGAGATGCAGAATTCCTTATAGACATGGTATCTATATGTGAGATGCAGAAATGCAGAAAATCGTATGAGCGGGATATCTATGTGGATGCAGACGTGCAAAGCTATAAGTAGGATACATGAATACAGATGTGTAGTAATTCCCTATGAACATGATATCTATCCTTTCGCATGCATGGTTACCCTTCCCTTTTTCACTAATCACCCCAGAAGTTTATTACAAAACTTATTACAGTCCAAAATAAAGGAACTACATCAGATAAGAAAAAGAAAGAATAAAATTACAACCTAGGAGAGCCTGATTCAGGTTTCCTGCCTGAAGCATGAAGTAAACCAACTCCGAAGATCAAGATCAAAAGCCTTTCTCATTTGGGGTGTGTCAGAGTTCCCTAAGAGCCTCATGCGGACTCCGGGCAGTGCTTACACCCAAATACATTGCAGGATTGAGTCATAGTGCAGTGTGGAAAGGCCAGCCCTCAAGTGTCCAAGTTCAGAGGGAGCTCAAGGTCCCAATGCATGGCTCACAGGAGGGGGGCAGAACTTAGAAGCTAAGAGTAAATGCAAGTGCAGAGAGGGATTCTAAGAGGAAGCAAAGATAGGCTAATGGTCATACCTAGCAATTGGAAGTGCTGACACACACCACCAGCCTGTTAGGCCACATTGTTTGGGAGTTAGGACCCCCTAAGGGATCAAGTCCAAACATGAGCAACAACTTGCATGTTGCCATGTTCCGAACTTCAACTCAAAGCACATAGAGGGGGAACAGGGGTGCAAGGATTCACAGCAGAGACAAATGCAAAGAAATAATCATGCTAAGTAACATTAAATGTAGACAGCAAAGAAAACATGGGTGTAAAGGCTGTAAATAAACACATCGGGATGAGGCTGAAACCAAAACTAGAACATACCAGTTTCAAGGAAACAAGAAAAGGAAGCAGCAGTCTTGTGAAGCCAAAGTGCAAGCAAGAAGTCAGAACACTATGATTTTAGAAGAGAACTATGAGATTGTAAGTGTCTCAAGTGTATAATGTGTGTAAAAGTGTTGAATTGAAAGTTGTTTGATCGTATTAACTGTGTGTAATGTGTTGAAGAAGGTCATGTATTTATGGTGTATAAGGAAAACATAATAAGGTAGGAGAATAGTTTGGAAAATCAGTTGCCAATCAATTACACAAGTTTTCCCTTTAACTAAGGGATTCAGATTTCGAATGGTAAAACTAATTAAGGAACTAAATTAATCAAACACTTTGTGTAAGGTAGTACAATAGGGGTAAATACATAAAGGTATAGTTAAGGAAAAAGGTCTTGACAGCACACAGTTTGTGCAAATAAGGAAAGGAAATCAATTACCAGCCAGTAAATCACAAGGTCTGAATGAATCGAGTCAGAAAAGGTGAAGAAAGGTTTTACTTAAGGAAAATCAGTAACAATCAATCAAACCTAAAAAAAGGATTCTGAATCAATCATAAGTTGGAAAACCTTTTCGGAAGAAAGAATTCATCACACATATAAAAGCATACAACCACGCTTAAACATGAAGAAATTTGTCATGCTATTCAATAGAAGAGCCTAGTGTAGAAGAATTTAAAAGTTCAGAGTCGTAAACAAAGAAGTTCAAACTTAGTTCATAGACTCAGAATGAGTCTGAAAAAGTCAAGGGTTCCAAAATAGAACCCTAGTTCAAACACATGACCAAACCTCGGTAGAACCCCCAAATTCTAGGGTTTCCAACTCGAGTCAAGCACAGGGATGTGGAGGTAATAGGGTCAGAGATTTCTTTTCAGAATTCTCATGAGAAGACAAGCAAATACAATAGAATGTTCGAAGCATAATGAGAGTAGAAGAAACAACAGAGGAAAACATGCTTAAACGGGTCTTAAAATGAGGTAAAGTAGAAGTGAAACGGTAAACACTTAAGAACATGGTAGAGAAATACAGTAGAAGAACACAAGAACACCAGAACAGTATAGCAAAAGAACATATAGGAAAACACAGTGAGATAAACATGTGAGAGCATGGTATAGAAACACAGTAGAGGAAAGAACGGAGCACAGTAAAAGAACATGCATGATAAAGGAAAACATAAGAATACGGTAGAAGAACATGCGTGGTAGAAAAGAAAACATAAGAACATAGTATAGAAAAATACACACAAAGAAAAGAAAAAGAAAAGTCAGAGAAACATTTTGAACCCTTCAGAAAACCCTAAATCGAAGAGAACTGATTTTTAAAAGATAATTTTGAAAGAAAAAATTGGGGAAATTATTTAAAAACTCAAGTAGAGCACAAATATATAACAGATCAAAGAAAAAATCAAAGAAAACCTCGAATTGCTAGGGTTTCAGAAGAACCCTAAAACGAGAAAGGCTTTGAAAAGGTCCGATCTTGGTCGGAAAGGTCAGAGATAGGCTCATAGGACCAGGATACGCCAGAGCAAGGCCGGCGATGGCCGTGAAAACTCAAGCTGGCACAGGTCTAGATGAAGATCTTCGAGGTCTGGCCTTGATTTTTCAAATATTGAGCACACATGAGTAATAGGGAGTGAGTATAAGGTTACCATGGCCGGAGGAGCAATGATTTCCGGTGGGTCTTGAGGTTGGAGATGGTGAGAGAGGCTAGGGTTTCGAGAGAGTTCAAGAGAGTTTGAGAGGAGAGGGATTTCAGAGGCGGCTGATAGACGAGAATGAGGGGGATTAGGGTAGTCTTTGGGAATTAAAAATGTAAGGAATGATCGTGGCCGTTGATCAAAATGATCAACGGCCTGGATTAAAAGAAAGAGCCGGGCGAGTTAAATTGGTTTGGTCGGGGCCGGTTTGGATTGAAATTGGGTCGGTCCATTAAGGGTTTGAAATTGGGTTAATTAGGGGATCAATTTTGCTATAATTGAAATGCAAATGAGGCTATCAGTTAAATAGCCACTTTTCCCTTTTAAATTTATAAAAAATAGTAAAATGATTTTTTGAAACAAATTGAAAGCACTATTTTAATTAATAATATACAATCATTGAGTAAAAAATACTGGAATAAATTTTATAATTATAAACGCCATTCAAATCTTAAAATAGGCTAAAATTGCAATTAGTGCAAATTTAGCTTAAAAATACCAAATCAATTTATAAAAATGTGTAAAAAAATTACCTTAGCTATATATTGTGTAAATATGAGGATAAATAAGTGAATCACCAAAAATGATAATTTTGGTATAATTATTAGTTTTGTACTGTTAAAATAGGGCAATAAATGGGTTTAAAAATCTTTTAAAAATTAGGAAAAATACTAAAACATTTGGACACACTTATATATGCATATATATATATATATATATATATATATATACACTATTTTGAAATTATTTTGCATATTAAAATATACAGGGAAAAATTAGGTATCAACAATAGGAATATAACTTTAGTATTGACGTTGCTGCCATCGTATCAGCTATTGGACGCATTAAGGATACCAAATGGCCTCGACCTCTACAATTCGACCCTGCCCAAAGGAATCCTCCAGATGTGCATATATCATGGCACTCACAGCCACAAAACAGAGGATTGCCGACAGTTGAGAGAGGAAGTAGACCGGTGATTCAACAACAGGCACCTTCGAGAATTTCTGAGCCACGGAGCTATGAATCATTTCAGAAATAGGGATTCTAGAAAACAGACCAAATCATAAGAACCTAAACACATCATTAACATGATCATCGGTGGAGTCGATGTCCCTCAAGGGCCGATGTTGAAGCGCACCAAAGTGTCCATCACAAGGGAAAAAAGACTCGAGATTACATACCAGAAGGAACATTGTCTTTCAACGACGAGAAAGCAGAAGGGATCGTGCAACCCCATAACGATGCACTGGTAATATCTATACTCATAAATAAATCTTGATTTAAGCGTGTGTTAATTGATCCATGTAGCTCTGCCAACATCATCCGGTCGAGAGTCGTACAACTGCTCGGTCTACAAGATCAAATCGTGCCTGCCGTCCGAGTTCTGAATGGATTCAACATGGCATGTGAAACCAATAAGGGGGAGATAACATTACCAGTCAATGCCGTCGGCACCATCTAGGAGGCCAACTTTTATGTGATCGAAGGAGACATGAAGTACAATGCCTTATTCGGGAGGCCATGGATTCACAACATGAGGGCAGTGCCCTCGACTCTTCACCAAGTGTTAAAATTCCCAACGCCAGGAGGGATAAGACAATCTACAGAGAGCAACCAGCCATAAAAGAAATATTTGCAGTCGAAGAGGTGATTCTGATATCAACACTCGCCACGTCAAAGGAACTAAGTTCAGATACAAAGCAAGAGGATAAATAGAAATCACCAACACCGGCCACGACCCAACCGGATAAATAGGAAACTAATGAAGATAGTGATTACGGGGTTCCCAAATAGTTTATAGTGCCCGATGATTCCGGCGCCACTAAATCAATGATAGAGGAGCTGGGACAGGTCATATTGATCGAGCATCTACCCGATCGAAAGGTATACCTGGGCACGGGGTTAACTCTCGAGCTCAGGAAAAAACTCATTCAATTTCTTATAGCTAACATAGATTGTTTCTCTTGGTCCCATCTTTATATGACAGGGATCCCACCGGAGATAAACACTCACAAGCTAAGCTTGGACCCAAAATTCTATCAGGTCAAGCAGAAGAGGAGACCGCAGTCCGAGGTCAAACATGCTTTCATCAAGGACGAGGTATCTAAATTCCTTAAAATAGGGTCCATTCGGGAGGTTAAATATCCGTATTGGTTAGCAAACATAGTAGTAGTCCCTAAAAAAGGGAACAAATTAAGAATGTGGTAAACTATAAGGATATGAATAAGGCGTGTTCCAAGGACTCTTCCCTATCGCATGATGGATGCCACGTGTTAGAATAGCTATGTGAATATATGTAATTAGTCCTAGTCCCATATGTAATAGAGTAGGTTATGTGTTATGTATACATATAAATTGGGCTCATTATAACATAGAATATCAATTAATAATATTTTCTCCCTTGCTCTCTCACATGGTATTAGAGCATTAGTGAGAAAAGATCGTTGTACGTCATTCCAGCGACATCCAGGAAGAAACAACTCAGTCACCGTACGATTATGCGGTGACCTAAGTGAATATTTGCGTCAAAGTTACCAATTATCAGTGTTATGCGAAATCTAAAACCATCAAAAGGTTCCCAAGAGATAGGCGACCTGTCACGACTCTAAACCCAGATCCGATCGTGATGGCGCCTCTCGTGAAGACAAGGCCAGCCGACATATTTCCAATTCGAAGTCAAACAGCTAAACAATAATAAAACAGCCTAAAACATGATTTAATAATACTAAGTAGCAGATAATATCATAACATTGCAGAAGTACAACCCAAACACAGCCCAAACCGGACTGTCACTAGTCATGAGCATCTACTAAGGTCTAAATATCACTTACAAGGTCCTGAAATGTACTAAGTATAGACTAAAAAAATAAAGAGGGAGAAAGCAGTGCTGCGAACGCCGGCAACTACCTTGCTAAACTCCGATGACTCTGCCTCCGATCAACCAATACCCGCTACCGGGTTCAGAAAATACCTGAATCTGCACACAAGGTGCAGGGAGAAAAGTGAGTACTTCCAACTCAGTGAGTAATAATCATAAATAAAGACTGAGTGATAAGAAATCACGAAAAAGTGCATCAACATGCTGTATAGAAGCAGTTAAGAAACCAGTAAGAAAGCAATGAAGCTGTAAAATCCCTTAAAACATCTTAGTTCAGTTTAAACTTCTTTGAAAATGACTTTTTCAACAGTTACGCAAATGAATGCAGAACAACTAGTGCAGATAAGCACAGAAATCCGCCCCTCGGGCACAAATGCACAATTAAACAGGTAAATGACAGGCAAATAAGAAAGATAAGCACATAAAGGTTCGCCCCTCGGGCACAATGTCAACAAATCCGCCCCTCGGGCAATATCTCAGATCAATACCAGCCCCTCGGGCTATATCTCAGAACCATACCAGCCCCTCGGCTATATCTCACATCACAATGGGTACCCGCGCTCACTGGGGGTGTGCAGACTCCTGGAGGGGTCCCTTACAGCCAAAGCGCAATAAAAAGCCATCTCGTGGCATCAAATCTAGGCCCTCGGCCTTATATCAATCAAGCCACCTCGTGGCGTACACATCTCAGGCCCTCGGCCTCATATCAATCAAGCCACCTCGTGGCGTACACATCTCAGGCCCTCGGCCTCATAATCAATATCAATGTATCACCGTTGCGGCGTGTAGCCCAACCCAAAAGATATCCTCAAAATACAAGCCCTCGGCCTTACTCAGTCAAAATAACATAAGCCTCTCGGGCAACAGTAAAGCAGTGTTTCTTAGCCCAAAACATCATTTAAATATAATTTGAGTATTAAAACTGAGTGAACATGGCTGAGTTTTGAAAACAGTGGAAAATAACATGACTGAGTTCAAGTAAAAAGTCAAAACAGTGAGGAAATATCAACAAATATCCCCAAGGGGTTCAAATAATTGGCACCAAGCCCAAATATGGAATTCAGCCCAAATAACAATGATAGCAAATAATTTTTCAATCAAATACGTGGTAAAATCATCAATCGGACGGGCCGAGTCACTATCCCCAATAGTGAACGACCCCACACTCGTCATCAAACGTCTGCCTCACCTCAATATAGCACTACGATGTGCAGTCCGGGGTTTCAAACCCTCAGAACATCATTTACAACCATTACTCACCTCGATCCGATCAAAACTCTAGCCCGCGATGCCTTTGCCCGCACGAATCGACCTCCGAATGCTCCAAATCTAGCCACAATCAACACATAATCATTAAAATATGCTAAGCGAACGAAGCCCACTCGAAAATATCCAATTCACATCATAAATCCCGAAATTTTACAAACCCGGCCCCCGAGCCCACGTCTCGGAATCCGACAAAAGTCACATGAATAGAATCCTTGTGCTCACACGAGTCTATACATACCAATAACACCAAAATCCAACCACAAATGACCCTTCAAATCCCAAATTTTATGTCTCCAATTTCAAGACCTAGTCCTTCAATTTTAGGCTTAGATTACATGATTTACTAGGTGGAATTCACATAATAATCGAGTATTGATTTCAAAAATCTTACCTCCAGGTGTTATATCTTGAATTCCCTCTTCAATTAGCTCTCCCAAGCTTTCTCCCGGATGAAATATGGTGAAAACCCTCTCAAAATCGCGAAGGGTGCAATATATACTTTCTGCCCAGACATTTTCGCATCTGCGGCCCTAATTCCGCTTCTGCGGTACCGCACTGCGGTCCTCACTTAAATTACCAAAACCGCATTTGCGACACATTTCCCGCATCTGCGACATCGCAAATGCGGTCACCGTTACCGCTTCTGCGGTCACTGCTCACCAGGCCCCCTTTCTCTTCTGCGGCCAATTCCTCCGCTTATGCGGCACCGCACCTGCGGTCCCCAATCCGCAAGTGCAAAAATACCAGAAGCAGCAAATTCAGCAGCTGCAACAAAATCCAAACTTCTCCGTTAACCATCCGAAATCACCCCGAGGCCCCGGGGACCTCAACCAAAAGCACAAACATATTCTAATACCTTATTCAAACTTGTTCCAATCATCAAAACACCTCAAACAACATCAAATCACCCAAAACACTCCGCATTCAAGTCAAACTTTAAAAAATCTTCCGAGTTCCGCTTTTGATCAAAAACCCAACCAAACCACGTCCAAATGACCTGAAATTTTGCGCACACATCCCAAATGACACAACGAAACTACTGCAACTTCCAGAATTTCATTTTGACCTCTATATCAAAATCCCACCTATCAACCGGAAAACGCCGAAACCTCAATTTTGCCAATTCAAGCCTAGACCTTCCACGGACCTCCAAAATGCATTTTGATCATGCTTAAGTCCCAAATCACTTAACGGAGCTAACCAAATCATAAAAATTCCGATCCGAGATCGCATACAATCAAGTCAAACCTTGGTCAAACCTTTCGAATTTTAAACTTCAAACTGGGAGCTGTTCTTCCAAATTCATTCCGATTACCCTGAAAAAAAAAATCAACGATTTACATGAGTCGTAATACATCACACGGGGCAAGTCATGCCTGAGAACTGGCGAGCAAAGTGTAAAAGCTCAAAACGACCGGTCGGGTCGTTACATTCTCCCCCACTTAAACATACGTTCGTCCGCGAGCGTGCCCAGAGTTGTTCCAAAAGCCAACCAATCGATGAATAGCCTTACCATGCATTTACCCGGGGGTGATCCCACGTCACCCTATCTCATATAGGTCCGATAACACAATGCAACTGAAATTTCACAATCCAACCTAGCCCATAAACCTTAGAACCACATTTTCACTCCTGACCATCCACAAAATCCAAATCTCACGTCTTTTGTCTGCACGAGCCCGAGCAAGCTGTAACAACCCATACTTGCTATCTCAGGTGTAATCACATGATATACCACATAACTCAAACGCTTGCAGCGATAACCTCTAATCACAACAACTGCACACAATAACCGAATACCGATAGAAAACCTCTTATCAACTACGACCTCATTTCCAACACTTTCATGCACTGCCAATGATAAATGAAACACGCACTAAACCATAATCATTTCTCAGATCCACCATTCATGAAGCCACTCCTCCTTTGGCCAGGACCATAGCAAATTTCTGAGCCGAACCTCGATATTTATCCTTCCAACGTGCTGAAATCGAATCCGTTCATATTCATTAATGATCCCAAAGACCTCATCTAATCCAACACAACCACTCTGGTGTCATGACACCTCAATACAGGCTAAGCCACAACTTGCGCAATACGCGCACCAATAAGCAACAGTCCGAACATACTCAAATCATGAAGAAAAAAATGACTCAAATGAAAGAGTTGTACCTCAAGCTCACCAGTACCACCACAACAAAATGCTGAGAACCTATCACACGGCGTAGAAATGGAATACGCGAATCTAACCCGAAGGGTCATACCTCCACATAACTTCTCTGCAATGCGCGACCCTATCCAAACACTGGTCCACATGAACCACCTTAAGTCACTATGCTTGAAATCGACAACCACGCGCAATTTGATGTTTGGAACCAAAGCGAATTATCATAACCATGGTGAAGCAATTAACATACACCACACAACCCGAAAGGACATAACCGATACGCCATCCATCGAGCAACACCCAATTGCTCTTCCCGCTCGGCTCCCACTAGAAACCCCAATAGAACCGCACCATATGTGCCTATAACCCACAAATCATAACACCTCGCAACACAGAAAGGTAACTCATAGATCTCCCCAGATTACTAATAAGCTCAATAACAATCGAATCAACACATCCCTCAGCAATACAATTCGGAGCCAACCAAGCCGACTCAAGTTAGAACACGCATCCACATTGGCCTGCCAACGAACTCCTTATCAAGGAAATCCTGAAGCTGCTCCTTCAACTCCTTTAACTCTACCAGTGCTATACAATGCGGTGCCCGACATCAAATCAATACCGAGATCAACAACCTTGCTTGGCGACATGCCCGGCCACAAGAAACACATCTAAAACGTCCCTCACCACCGGAACTGGATAAATATGAGGAGCCTCTACACTGACATCAATCATGAGAGCCCAAATAAGGATGACAATCCTTCCTAGCCCCCCGCTGGGTCTTCGAAACATGAAACCACTCTACCAAGAACATAATCCGTTGAACCTCGCCACTCAATCCATGGCATTCCTGGCATAGCCAACATTGCCGCCTTAGCGCAATGGTCCAGAATAATACAACACGAAGACAACCAGTCTATACCCAATATTACATCCAAGATCTAACATACCAAGCAGCAAAAGATCCTCTCGGGTTTCCAAACCCCGATAGTCACTACACAGTGCCGATACACACGACCCATAACAACAACATAGCCTGAATATGAGAACTCCCAGTCTCCAACTCCATATAGCACATGAATCACCATACCTGATCCCAATTCCGCCGTCCGAATACATACCACACCTCTAATATCCAATCATTCCACGAGAGATACTCTAACATTCTTCTGTGCCTCCAAGCAAACTCGGATATCAGCAGTCGATCTAACAAGAAAGTGCCGCAATACTACCAAAGTACCCTCAACTTAATCCCATTGCCTTTTTTCTGAAACATATACCCTCGTCCAATTACCTCCAACTAGCAATACCATTCCCTTAATCATCTGAAGATCATCCCCCTAATCATCTGGAGCTCACTTCTCTAATTATCTGAAACTGCCCGTGCTGCCTAAGGATTTTATGACCTTCTGTTCAGAAATGAACCGTAACCTTACACACGTACTCAATCCTTCACAACATATCGCATATACCATACCGTCCTAGAATAACATGAGAACTTCATCTCCCTTACGAGCCACAAACATCCACGTACTCAACTAGCCAAGAACTTTTCACTTGATCCCATCTAGGAGAAAATCACTTGACATCCCATGCTCCTCATGCTTGCCAAAAATGTACACCTCTAACCGTGGTAGAAATCATCAAGAACTCTCTGTCTCCCTTTTGATAAAACCAAACCTGACATGACTAAACCCTTGTAACTCAACCAAGCTACGCAGGCCACTAAAACCTAAGAGCATTACCGTGAAACACCTGTAGAAGCTCATTACCTCGTAAACATCCAAAGAACTAATTATATCCTTACCATACCGATTCGGCCTACTACCAAGCTATCCCATCTATCCGAGTTTCCTTCTGATTTACCTTCGACTTAATTCACCCTCTTGCTATAGCACCATAATTCCTCAACCCAGACTTACTACACAAGACCCAAGCTCATAAAACCACAACGTCTAAGGCTCATAAGCCGCAGAATTCTCTCATAAGTATTCCTACAAGCACCGCGTTCAAACTACTTACCCTGAAAGGACTTTCCCTCAAATCCAAGGCCATTACCTTTACCTTCCTGATACTGCTACATATAACCCCATAATGATATAGAAATACTACTAGTCTTGACACCCTCCAAATGCAAAACCTCAGTCTCTAGCCACAAGTACAACTTGAAAGTATCCAATTATTGCATGAAAAAAATTGGAACACATTAGAACCATTCTCTAGAGTCATCCACTCTACCTAAAACTGCAATTAGCCCGATCAAAAGAACCGAACAACCTGCACCTCATTAGCACTTCAGAAACCACAGATTGTAACCTTGCCTAAGTCGAAGATTCTTCCTTTACACGAGCCATCCTCGGGCTCAATCCCCGCAAACCATAACTGATTCACCAGCACGCCTCAAATTGGAACAACATAGCACATAACCATGCAATCAGCTAATTCGTAGCAAACTCCCCCACTTGGCTCGAAGTCATAGATCAAAACACAGACAATAACCCATAACGCATATACTTAATTGCTACCATAATACCACAGTGAGACTAACTCAATCCTTCATAAGCTCGTGGAACACAGACCATCTGGTACTTCATATCTAATGCAACTCTCGCATTTACTCTCGTAACAATTAAACCCCTTCCCTTAAGCGACCCAGATTCAAATTACAACGTATATCTTTCACTTGAAATTGAGATCTTCTAACAGACAACATAAGGATCGCACAACTCAGAACATTCCGCAGGAGATAGCCCCTTGCTTTGCCTCAAACTGGCATTTCTGTATACCTTTCACCGTCATATTCATCGCGCAGTCACTTAATCTTCCTGAGTCTGAACTCATACCGCAACATGAATTTTTTCCCAACTAGAAAACATGAAAGGATTCATCACACACCCATAACTCCGGGCCATACCTCAAATCAAGATGGAAATCAGACACCTAATAGTTCTTCTATCCTCAAGCAGACCCTTCTCGTCGCTTCCAAATCATACGAATACATCTCGCAGTCACATTACCCTCATCACATAACTATCCAGTCATTACTCCCCTTAAGGGACACAACAGAACATGTAGATCCAGAAACACGTGCTCACACAATCCGCACCTCGGTGCTCAAGCTATAGGCAAAAAAAATCCAGCCTCGAGTCCTCCAAAATGGCCCAACATCAGCACATAGAGATCATATCTCGCCCCTTAATCAGGGAATCACAAGCCATCGATGCACATCTGATACTGAGCGCTCATCTGCGCATACGAACGCGTGGAAGGAATTTCAAGAGTTACTTTTCAAGCTGAATCAAGGACGCACGATAAGAATTCAAGAATGTGAAGTTTTTCCTAAGGTTCTGTAGCCTCTCGAGGATAAACACAGACGTCTCTCTACCGATCCGCGAGACTCTACTAAACCAGCTCATGACTCGTGAGACCTATGTAACCTAGGCTCTGATACCAACTTGTCACGACCCTAAACCCAGACCCGGTCGTGATGGCGCCTCTCTTGAAGATAAGGCCAGCCGACACATTTTCAATTCGAAGGCAAACGGCTAAACAACAATAAAACAGCTTAAAACATGATTTAATAATACTAAGTAGCAGATAATATCATAATAATGCGGAAGTACAACCCAAACACAGCCCAAACCCGGGTGTCACTAGTCATGAGCATCTACTAAGGTCTAAATACCACTGACAAGGTCCTGAAATGTACTAAGTATAGACTAATTGAATAAAGACGGAGAAAGCAGTGCTGCAAATGCCGGCAGCTACCTTGCTAAACTCCGATGACACTGCCTCCGATAAACCAATACCCGCTACCGGGTTCAGAAAATACCTATATCTGCACACAAGGTACATGGAGTAAAGTGAGTACTTCCAACTCGGTGAGTAATAATCATAAATAAAGACTGAGTGATAAGAAATTACGAAAAAGTGCATCAACATGCTGTATAGAAGCAGTTCAGAAACCAGTAAGAAAGCAATGAAGCTGTAAAATCCCTTAAAACATCTTCTTAGCTTAGTTTAAACTTCTTTGAAAATGAATTTTTCAATAGTTACGCAAATGAATGCAGAACAACTAGTGCAGATAAGCACAGAAATCTGCCCCTCGGGCATAAATGCACAATTAAACAGGTAAATGACAGGCAAATAAGAAAGATAAGCACATAAAGGTTCGCCCCTCGGGCACAATGTCAACAAATCCGCCCCTCGGGCAATATCTCAGAACAATACAGCCCCCGGGCTATATCTCAAAACCATACCAGCCCCTCGGTTATATCTCACATCACAATGGGTACCTCCGCTCACTGGAGGTGTGCAGACTCCTGGAGGGGCCCCTTACGGCCCAAGCGCAATAACAAGCCATCTCGTGGCATCAAATCTAGGCCCTCGGCCTCATATCAATCAAGCCACCTCGTGGCGTACACATCTCAGGCCCTCGGCCTCATAATCAATATCAATGTATCACCGCTGCGGCGTGCAACCCGACCCAAAAGATATCCTCACAACATAGGCCCTCAGCCATACTTAGTCAAAATCACATAAGCCTCTCGGGCAACAGTAAAACAGTGTCTCTCAGCCCAAAACATCATTTAAATATCATTTGAGTATTAAAACTGAGTAAACATGGCTGAGTTTTGAAAACAATGGAAAATAACATGACTGAGTTCAACAATAAAGTCAAAACAGTGAGGAAATATCAACAAAAATCCCCGAAGGGTTCAAATAATTGGCACGAAGCCCAAATATGGCATTCAGCCCAAATAACAATGATAGCAAATAATTTTTCAATCAAATACGCGGTAAAATCATCAATCGGGACGGACCAAGTCACAATCCCCAATAGTGAACGACCCCACGCTCGTCATCAAACGTGTGCCTCCCCTAAATATAGCGCTACGATGTGCAACCCGGGGTTTCAAACCCTCAAAACATCATTAACAACCATTACTTACCTCGATTCGGTCCAAACTCTAGCCCGTGATGCCTTTGCCCGCACGAATCGACCTCCGAATGCTCCAAATCTAGCCACAATCAGCACATAATCATTAAAATATGCTAAGGGAACGAAGCCCACTCGAAAATATCCAATGCACATCATAAATCCCGAAATTTCACAAACCCGGCCCCCGGGCCCACGTCTCGGAATCCGACAAAAGTCACATCAATAGAACCTCGTCCTCACACGAGTCTATACAAACCAAGAACACCAAAATCCATCCAGAAATGATCCTTCAAATCCCAAATTTTAGGTCTCCAATTTCAAGCCCTAGTTCTTCAATTTTAGGCTTAGATTCCATGATTTGCTAGGTGGAATTCACATAATAATCGAGTATTGAGTTCAAAAATCTTACCTCCAGGTGTTATATCTTGAATTCCCTCTTCAATTAGCCCTCCCAAGCTTTTTCTCAGATGAAATATGGTGAAAACCCTCTCAAAATTGCGAAGGGTGCAATATATACTTTCTGCCAGACATTTTCACATCTGCAGCCCAAATTCCACTTCTACGGTACCGCATCTGCGGTCAAGACCACCGCATATGCGGTCCTCACTCAAATTACCAAAACCGCATCTGCGACACATTTCCCGCATCTGCGACATTGCCAATGCGGTCACCCTTACCGCTTCTACGGTCACTGCTCATCGGGCCCCCTTTCGCTTCTGCGGCCAATTCCTCCACTTACGTGGAGCCGCACCTGCGGTCCCCAATCCGCAGGTGCGAAAATGCCAGAAGCAACATATTCAGCAGATGCAACAAAATCCAAACATCTCCGTTAACCATCCGAAATCATCCCGAGGCCCCCGGGACCTCAACCAAAAGCACAAACATATTCTAATACCTTATTCAAACTTGTTCCAATCATTAAAACACCTCAAACAATATCAAATAACCCGAAACACACCGGATTCAAGCCAAACTTTCAAAAATCTTCCGAGTTCCGCTTTTGATCAAAAACCCAACCAATCCACGTCCTAATGACCTGAAATTTTGCACACACATCCCAAATGACACAACAGAACTACTGCAACTTCCGGAATTTCATTCCGACCTCTATATCAATATCCCACCTATCAACCGGAAAACGCCGAAACCTCAATTTCGCCAATTCAAGCCTAGACCTTCCACAAACCTCCAAATTGCATTTCGATCACGCTCATATGTCCCAAATCACCTAACGGAGCTAACCAAATCATAAAAATTCCGATCCGAGATCGCGTACAATCAAGTCAAATCTTTGTCAAACCTTTCGAATTTTAAACTTCAAACTGGGAGCTGTTCTTCCAAATTCATTCCGAAAACCAAAATCAACGATTTACATGAGTCGTAATACATCACACGGGGCAAGTCATGCCCGAGAACTGGCGAGCAAAGTGCAAAAGATCAAAATGACCGGTCGGGTCGTTACACGACCAAACCCTAGAAAATTCACCTGGAAATACTCACTCACGTGCCCCCACGGCCTGCCGGAGATCTGCCACCGGCGGCGCGACTGTCCCATGCGCCGACGCGTCTATCCCACGCGCCGGCGCGTCAGGGCTGTTCCGGCCAAAATTTGATAAAATTTCTTTTGGACAGTGTCATCCTCTTGAAATTCCAAGCCTACACATTCAATTTAATTCAAATTCTGACGACCTTTATATTTTTCCAATGTGAACAATGATTTTTCCGGCGTGAACAATGATTTACAGAAATTTTCTCAGTTTTTCTGGCACTAATAGTAATTTCCAGAAGGGTTTCCGATTTTTCGGGCTTGAACATTATAATGTCGTTTGTATTAGAAGCCGTTGACTCAAAATCCGTTAAACCTAATGCATTCAATCTAATCTAAATGGTTTCTTTACCGAATTATATTGAGTTCCTTCAGTACAAAACATGTAAACAGACATTTCAGGGATAGCCTCCGTTGTTCAACATATAGTAGTGTGACTTGTGTCTTCCTATATTCAACCTCTGAGTCTTGGGTCATTGATTCAGGTGCATCTGCTCATATTCTAGTAACAAATCTCTTTTCACTATCATATTCTCAATCTCTTCCAACAATCACAATGGCCAATGTGGTCTCAGTCTGCATGGCATCCTCAGCACCCTCGGTCTCCTCTAACTGTATCTCATCATCACCTGGCTGAGGGACAATAGGGTTGGTGAGCATCTGGATCACCTCCTCAACGGTGAGGGTAGCAAGGTACGACTCTTTAGACTGGTCGGCTGCTGTATGTGATGTCTCGGGTACTGTTGATGCTGCTGGGGCTGAAGGTGTTGTCTCCATAAGTAAGTCCAGTGGTAGATCTCCGGCAGATGCAATCTTGGCAACTTCTTTTTGTAACTTATCCACCCACTTCTTCGAAGCCTGAGACTTCTATATTTGCTTTACTTGTTTGCCCAACTCCTCAATGACTTCCCTATGCGCCACCAGATTCTCCATAATGGTCTTTTGATTTTCCAGAATCTTTTTCAATTTTTCCTCCACTGACGGAGGTACCTGTGGTGCTGCTGGGGCAGAAGACTGTGCTGCAACAGCACTGGATATGTCAGACAGCTTTGAAGTAGCTGCCTGCATCCAGTTGTTGAGACTCGCCAATGTCTGGGAGACTCGCAGAGCAGTCTGTGGATAAGTGGATGAGGTGGCACTGATAATGAAGCTGATGGTCTAGAAGAAGAAGGTGGTGGTATATCTACTGTTCCGGTGGAAGGACCGGCTGCTGCGGAAGGCATGGCATCTGTGGAAGGCTTAGCAGCTGAAGCAGTAACTACTACCGTTAGCTCCTTAGACTGGCCAGTGGAGGTAGTTGCCTTACCCTTGAACTTTGGGTTGTCAACACCCTGCAGGTGGTACCATGAGAAACGCTTCTTGGCCTTTACCTTTGTATCATATTGCTTCGGCTCCACCTTTGCATTATTGATGTACTCTGTGAGGAAGTTTGGGTAAGGGTAGGATCTCACATCCTTCTGGACAGCTAACGTGATGTTGGTTGACATTTGGCACCCACATTGATCGGGTACCCTGCCATAATAGAAGCCACCAGAACTGCTTGGGGAAGTGGGAGGTTGTTCTCATTTAGACAAGGGTCAATATAGCTGCACACAAAGGTCTTTCACCCTTTAGTTTCAAATTTTAGGGTGGCCCGGACTGTGGGAACCCCTGCTGTAAGCCACGGGGATGGTGGTCCTCAAGCAGCCAAAATCTCAGCTAGCCACGGGCGAGCTGCATCACCCATAGCAAGCTTTTCATACTGGACCGCCTAGACTTCTTCAAAGCCCACATAAGTGTTTAGAACACATGAGTTGAATCTGACTTTTAGGTTTCTCACTTTTGTTATCTTGGTACCATTTTTAATGTGAGCCACATTGGCATAAAATTCTTTAACCAAGTGCTCATTTGCATCGATGACGCTGTCGGTGAACCATTTCCATCCCTTTCGCTCCTGGAACTCTCTAAGAAAATTTGGGTTGTGAATGTCCAAATCCTTCATTAAGAAGTATCGCTCAAGTGTGAGCGATCTCTTGGGGGCACCACTCTCTGGTAAAGGCATTCAGGCTCATAAATTGATACTCCCATAACTTCTTCTTAGACCTCTCTAAACCTACCACTGTTGTGTCGCCCCCTCTACCATCATCCGGGACATGATCATCATCATCTACATTGATTGGTGAAGCCGGGGCATGTGAGGAAGAGGGCTCAGAATCCTGGCTACCCTCTTCCGAACCCTTAGAAGAACTAGCAGCAGAAGAGGATTCATCTCTCAAGCGGAATCTACCAGGGACTTGTTCGGGTTGAGATTGGATATCAGGCACTGCTTGCACGGAGTTACCCTCAGAAGCTTCCCTAGACTAGAGATACTCAATGGACTCGGAGGGTTCATGAACAATATTGGTGGTTGCTTTCATGCTTATGGTTCTCTGTATGGCTAGTGGTCGGTTACTTTGCCTCGACCTCGGCCTCCGGAGGGTTCTACCCTCCCATTTGATGTATCACCTCTACCACGTGACCTAACCATTCTCTACAATACATAATGAAAGGAATCAGTTAGAGTTGGAGGTCACAGATGCATGTATGACAATTGCAGGAAATAGACTAGAGGAGGCTATGCGGATCGCACAAAAATGAGTGCGGCCGCAGACTAACAAGTGCGGACCGCATAATTTTAAAGTGCGGCCGCACAACCAAAAGTGCAGACCGCACAATTTTGAGTGCAGCCGTACAACCCCAGGATCAGACTACTAGGTTCTCTGATCATTCAACAGTGCGGACCGCACAATTTCACTGTGGACCACGTAATTGTGAGTGTGGTCCGCACATTTCAAGCACAAATTTAACCCTATTTAACAGCTATGTGGACCGCACAAAAATCTGTGTGGCCGCACAATTCAAATAGTGACGGCACTGCACTTAGGCTTCTTGCAATTTTTTCACAAATTAAACATGGTGTGCACATATTGACAAGATCAGTGGTCTACCCAGTCCCTAATGAACATATACAAAGCTATCCACATAATTTTTAAGCACATATTAAGCACATTTGACATTTTTAGGCATAAAAGTAACTAAACTAATCAAAGAAAACGAAAACAAAAATTAAGAAGAATGAACAAAACTCTAATATGGATTGAATATACCAGTAGTGAATGATGCATGTGAGAATCTAACTTGATGAAATGAGGGAAGATCTAGAACTAATGGGATATGCATTGTGTTTGCTTAAGGTTCCATTGTTTAGAGAGTGTAAAGTGTGAATAGTATATTGAGGTCCTATTTATAGGCTGACCCAGTGGGTCAAAAATGAAGTTGAGTGCAGCCGCATAATTTTGAGTGCGGTCCATACTCTTTACCTGAACCTTTGAAGAAGCTCTGCAGTCCGCACAAAAGTGAGTGCGGCCCCAGAATTTGAGCGGACCGCACAATTTTTGTGCGGCCGCAAATTGTTAATGAAATTTGATAGGCCAATCTTCAGAGAACATGCACTTCTGGTCTTCCAATTGTGCAACAGCAATTGTGCGGCCGCAGAGTGATTTTGCGGTCCGCATAATTATGGTGTGGTCCGCACATTTGTGACACTTAGCCAATTTTTTTTGCACAGTCCCTACAATGCACACCCATTCCTGCATACACTTCAAAACTAGTCAGCACAGAACAGATCCTATCTAATGAACAAGACCAAGAAATAGAAAAAGACACATCGGTTGCCTCCCAAGAAGCACCTGATTTAACATCGCGGCGCGATGCAGATTACCAATCATTTGAAATGAAGAATACCAAGATAATGTTTACCCGGTGCCCATTGACTCTAAACACCTCATCGTTCTTATTTTTCAAATCTAGAGCACCAAAGGGGGTTACATTCACCACTTCAAACGGGCCACTCTATTTTGACTTCAACTTGCCCGGAAACATTTGTAACCGGGAATTGAACAATAGTACAAGATCACCCTCTTTAAACTCCTTGTTGTGGATGTACTTGTCGTGGAGGTACTTCATCTTCTCCTTGTAAAGGGACGAGCTTGTGTAGGCATGATACCAAAATTTATCTAGCTCATTCAATTGTGCTATACTTAGGTTTGCGGCAACATACCACTCAAGGTTCACCTTCTTCAAAGCCCACATGGCCTTATGCTCAAGTTCCACAGAAAGATGACACGCCTTCCCGATCACTAACCGGTACGGAGACATCCCGATTGGAGTTTTGTAGGCTGTTCTATAAGCCCAGAGAGCATCATGAAGTTTTCTTGAACAATCCATCCGGTTGGCATTACTGTCTTTCACAAAATACTCTTGATCTCTTGGTTGGAGACTTCAACTTGTCCACTTGCTAGAGGATGGTAGGGGGTCGATACTTTGTGAGTGACACCATACTTTGTGAGTAAGGTATCAAAAGCCTTGTTGCAAAAATGTGAACCCCCATCACTAATAATGGCCCTTGGGGTTCCAAACCTCGTAAAGATGTTCTTTTTCAAGAATGACACCACACATCTTGCTTCATTGTTAGGCAAAGCAACAACCTCGACCATTTAGATACATAATCCACAACGACTAGAATATAGGTGTTCGCACAAGAGCTAACAAATGGACCCATGAAATCAATACCCTGCACATCGAAAATATCTATTTCCAAAATACTGGTGAGATGCATTTCATTCTTCTTTGAGATCCCACCGGCCCATTGGCATTCATCACAACACTTGACAAGCTTACTAGCATCCTTGTAAAGAGTAGGGCAATAGAATCCACAACTCAAAACTTTTGCCGCCGTTCTTGCTCCACCATGGTGACCACCACACGGTGAAGAGTGGCAAGCCTTAAGAACACCCACTTGTTCCTCCTCTGGTACACATCATTGAATCACACCATCGATACTAATCCAAAAGAGGTGCGGCTCATCCTAAAAATAGTCAAGGCAATATCGTTTGAGCTTCTTCCTTTTGTTTGAAGAGAACTCATTCGGAACAATGCCACTCACAAGATAGTTTGATAAGTCGGTGAACCATGGCAACCTGGTCATTAAAACGGTTAGGATTTGCTCGCTGAGAAATGAATCATTGATCTCAAGGCCATCATGTGGCCCCCTCCTCCTCCAATCGTGACAAGTGGTCCGCCACTTGGTTTTCACTACCCTTGCGGTCTTGAACTCTAGATCAAAATCTTGTAACAGAAGCACCAATCGCATCAACCTTGCCTTAGAATCTTTCTTGCTCATCAAATACCGAAGCGCCACATGGTCGGTGTGAACAATTACCTTTGTACCCATTAAATACGGGCGGAACTTCTCCATAGCAAAGAAAATAGCAAGGAGCTCTTTTTCGGTCACTGTGTAGTTGACTTGGGAATCATTCATGGTCTTTCTTGCATAGTAGACCGGATGGAATATTTTATTGATACATTGCCCCAAAACTGATCCAACCGCCACATCACTAGCGTCACACATGAGCTAAAAAGGTAAGCTCCAACCAGGTGCGGTGATAATAGGTGTAGTAGTCAACTTGAACTTGAGCAATTCGAATGGCTTCATACAATCTTCGTTGAAATGGAACTTGGAATCCTTCCCCAAAAGTTTACACAAAGGGTTTACCACCTTTGAAAAATCCTTGATGAATCAGCAATAAAACCCCGCATGGCCCAAGAAGCTCCTCACTCCCTTCACGGATGTAGGGGAGGATGTTTGGAGATCACCTCAATTTTGGCCTTGTCGACCTCAATACCATGCTCTGAAATTTTGTGGCCGAGGACTATGCCTTCCTCGACCGTGAAGTGACATTTCTCCCAATTCAACACCAAGTTAGTTTCCTCACATATTGCCAAGAGCTTATCCAAAATTTTCAAACAATCATCAGAAGAATCCCCAACCACGGAAAAGTCATCCATGAAGACCTCAAGAGTATCCTCCACCATGTCGGTAAAAATAGCCATCATACACCATTGAAAAGTTGCCGGTGCATTAAACAAACCAAATGGGAGCCGTGAGAATGCAAAAGTACCATAGGGACAAGTGAACGTAGTCTTTTCTTGATACTCCGGAGTAATGAGAATTTTATTGTAGCCGGAATAACCATCGAGAAAACAATAGAAAGCACGTCCGGCCAACCTATCAAGAATTTGATATAGGAAGGGAAGTGGGAAATGATATTTCCTTGTGACTTTGTTGAGCTTGCGATAGTCCATACACACCCTCCATCCGGTCAGCGTTCTTGTAGGAGTCAACTCGTTCTTGGAATTGGTAACCACAGTCTTGTCCCCTTTCTTTGGCACACATTGCCCCGGAGAAGTCCATGAACTATCGGAGATGGGGTAAACAACCCCGGCATCCAACCACTTTATGATCTCCTTCATTACCACCTCTTGCATTACTTCATTTAACCTCATTTGATGTTCAACAGAGGGTTTGGCACCCTCCTCCAAAATAATCTTGTGCATGCAAAAGGCGGGGCTTATGCCCCGGATATCCGCCAATGTCCATCCGATTGCTCTTTTCCTCCTTTGTAGGACCTCCAATGTGGACTCTACCTGCATGTTAGTCAAAAAAGAAGAAAGAATAACCGGTAAAGTGGAAGAAGCGCCAAGGAATTCATACCTGAGATGTGGAGGCAATGGCTTTAACTCAAAAGTGGGAGGCTCCTCGATTGAGGGCTTTGTTGGAGGAGTCTTCCGATTTCAAGATCCAAAGATAGCTTGCGGGGCTCATTAGTGTACAGCCCCATTCCTTGTAATGCATTCACACACTCCACAAAGCCTTATTTCTCCTCATCATCACTAAGGTTGAGCAGAACGACTTCCAAATTATCCTCAACATTCATTATGGCACCAGCATCACCAATAATCATATCGGTCACTAAATCCATGAACGAACAAACTTCATTGTTATTCGGTTGCCTCAGATATTTGCACACATGGTATACCACCTTTTCATCACCCAGCTGGAAGGTGAGCTCACCAGCCTCCACATCAACAAGAGCCTTCCTTGTAGCAAGGAAAAGTCTACCTGAAATAATAGGCACCTCATAGTCCACTTCACAATCAAGAACCACAAAGTCCTCCGGGAGGATGAACTTGTCAACACGAACCAACACATTGTCACACCTCCTTTTTACCCTAGGGGTATATAAGGGAGTTTTTCCAATTAAAATGACATAATTCGAAATGGGATTTTTTTATTTATTTAGAGTCGCCACATGGGATATTTATTATGGTGTCCCAAGTCACCGGTTTATTTTAAATCCCAAATCGAGGAAATTCGACTTTATTTAAAAGTCTGCAAAACCACAAAACTAGGTAAGGAACTCTGTTAACTTGGGAGAAGGTGTTAGGCATTTCCAGGTTCCGTGGTTCTAGCACGGTCGCTTAACTATTAATCATTGGCCTAATTATCTGATTTATTGCATGTTTTAAACCTATTGTGCATTTTTAATTTTATACCACTTTTAATTATTTATGGAGTTTTTTCTGGAACAAGTTACGATTGTCGTACACTTGTTTGTTTTTGTACATATTGCAAATTGTGTCACGGAAACCGTACCCATAATCTACAACATGCATATTTTACTGTTGTTCAAAGTTGTGTTCGGGTCACATGAAATGTGCACCCGAATTTGGGAAATTATGTATCATAACTATGTCACAGTAACCGTACCCATTGTCACGATAATTTATTTGTACGCGCCTAAAGCAAACTGCGATGTTCAAATTTTGTAAGTTAATTTGACTGCTGTAAAGAGTCCACAGCAGCGTATAAGGATATAAAAATTCAATTACGTTGGGATAATCTAGCATTAATGGTTATAGGTTTAAAAACATGAGAGATGGGCCCAAATGATTATTTCATAAGAACTGGCCCAGTCGCGACACTCAATTGACTGGGCCGGTCGTGGTTCTATTTTCAGCAATAAAAATTAAACTGCCCAACATGCATTGTTCAAGTCCGGATTTGGTTCACACAAGGGTAAAGTCAGAAAAATTATTGCATTCAAGTTTAAAAATTAACTATACTACTATGATTTTAACATTCTAAGTAAAAATTAGGATTATGTTAATTTCAGAAAATAAGCCCATACTTGGGGCCAAGCTATTGGGCTTAGCACCCAGGCCCAGCTGCCTGGGTCCAGACTTGTTTAGGTATTTCCCCGATTGGGCCAAGTTACAAGTCTGGCCCATCTCATATGGTCCTCATTCGCCTAATCTGAGAGAACGTGCTGTTTATAACAATGGATTACTGAACATAAACTTTACTAAGATACTATAAACCACAACTATTAACCACAACAATCATCTTAAAAATATTATTACAATATACTCCATACTAATTCTATAAAAAAAGCAGTTCATTAGTAAACAACCCCTAGATTTAAGTTACATCACATCTTAGATATGACTATATGCTTATAGAAAATTTGTTATATCAATAGAATACCCCATATGGTTCTGGGCTCCTTCACTTGCTATAAGCTTTCAAAAAGGGGCCTCGAATAACAAAGGCAGCTATAAAGATGCTTTGCAAATCAGCATCTTTTGTTCCAAACCAAAGAATTTCAGAGCTTTCCCTTTCTTGTTGCAACTCCACATACAATCAAGAAAATAACAAACTTTTTGTGAAGAGTAGTTTATTAGCACAATACCTTCAAAAGAGTAAAGAGAAAACAGTAAGTAATACCAATGAAAAGTTGTCAAAACCTATCATAGTTCATGATGCAAGACTAAGTGTAAGCAGGACAAAAATAGCAAATGTCATTTTAACATAGCATAATGGTTTGGGAGATTCAGAGCAACAGTTTTTATAGCACCACACATCGAATAACAAATGAGAACTCAAACAAGTTTAAGGCTAACAAACTAGTTGCAATAAACACAAAGCTAACAAGAACAGCCATCATATTTCATTTATGAATATCAACATGAATGATCTCAGATGACGAAGCTACATACCTATAACAGCAAGAATCAAAGTGAGACACAATGAACCTCTAATTGAAACTATGAAGGAGACAACCAACAGGAACAAACAGCACAGCAAGAATCAACCCAAAACCAAGGAACAACTAACTTGAACTTTCCCAGAATCAGAATAAAATAGCACTAGAGTGTACGAGCATAGAAACTCTAGCCAAAAACTGATTTTTTAGAGTAAGAAAATTGCAGGAAGCTTTTGTTTTCCATGGGTATTCAGAGAATTGCTTAGAGTGAATATGCTCATCAGAATGTCTATGAGAGTGAGGGAGGGTCTTTTCCTTTTATAGAGTGTACAAAGATAGCATAAAAAAGGAATATTCTACACTAAATTTCTGAAATGTCAGATAGTACAGCATCTTTTAACAGCTGTCTGTCCTTTTTCTACCCAATTTCAGCATTTTCATGCTAAAAATGAGGACAACTGTCCAATGCTAGAACATTTTGATATTTTCATGTAAATTCCCAATTTTACCCTTTTAAGTTCTGCTTATTGCAATTTTAAACCAATCTGACCTAAATTTTGATTTCAAAACCCTTATAGAACCTCCTATAACTATCTAGGTGATTCCAGCATTGAATTCCATGAATTATTTTTCAATTGTACCCCTAAAAACTTTGGTTATCTTTTCATTTCTTAAAATCACTTTAAAACTTAAAATCACCTGGAGTTTAATCCAAACAGTCTAACTAATCATTGAATTAAAGTGTTCGTCTAACTAATCCCTAAACAAAAACTGAATTTAAACAAACAAATATAGTAGAAAACAGTAACAAAAACAAAGAATAAGAAAAATGATGTAATGAAACCTAATTATTAACCTAATTAATCTACACTTTATTAAATTAAACAAACTATGCAACTAAGCTAATTTCTCTAACAGTTTAACATGCTTGAATAATTTTAATACTAACCTAAACAGTGAACTAATTATTCTATAAACAAACAACCTTAATTAGACCTATGGCCATACACAAGAAAAAATCATAAAATAAGAACGAAAACAAAGAGATGAGGAAAGAGGTCAGGAGATATACCCAAGAGGCTCTGGCAAATCAGAACGACTTCGAAATAGATCCAAAAATACGTTAAACAGCCATCCTTGTTGAGAACGATTAACTAACGTAGGTTTTAACCTAAGTCGAGTTTGGAAAACTCGAAGAAAATCGGAAAGGGGGGGGGGTACGGGTAGGTTGTTCTTTGTTTAGTGTAGTTGTAGTCGAAAGTACGACGGGTA
>NW_017671174.1:95588-113178 GCF_001879085.1 Nicotiana attenuata
TGGTAAACGTACGAGAAAAGTACAAGGGGGGGGGGGGGACTTAGGGTTTCTGTTTTTCTTAGATTTGGGATTCGAGGAAATCGACGGGGAATTTAGGAAAATTGGTGGTAGGATAGTGGTGAGGGGAGTCTAAGGGTTGTTTGGTATGATTTTGGGGTTTTTCGGGCGGCATAGGTTTGGGTGAGATCTCAGATCTGAGATTGGTGGAAATTGATGGGGATTTCGGTGAAATCGTTGATGGATTTGTACTTATGGGAGTGCGGGGAGTGTGGGGGTGAATTTATGGTGGTTTGGAGGTGTTCTGCCGCTGTAGTGCGATTTCCAGACGGCGGAGAAGGGCGGAGACGACGGGGGATTAGAGGGTGGCTAGGGTTTGGTCTTTGAGGTGTGGGAGATGAAGAATGAAGTGGATTTAGGGTTTGGGGAGGGGGTCTTCGGACAGTAAAAAGGAAAATAGGGGTTAGTTGCGAGCCGTTGGATCCAAATAATCCAACGGCTGGGAATAACGGAAGGGAAAAACGGTGTCGTTTGGGTTAGTGGGGATTGGACCGGGAATGGGGTAGTCTGGGCTTTGGGGGTAATTGGTTAAAATGTAATTGGGCCACCGATTTTTGTTCTTTGGGTGGCCCAATAATTTTGAGACCAAATTGAATTTTTCCCATTTTCCTTTTTCTTTGTTTTTTTCTTTTTCTTTTCTTTAATTTTAAACACCTAACTAAATTAATTAAAGACATAAATTAAATCCTAAATTAATCTAATCTATAAAATCAAATTATTTTTCTATTTATAATATTCACAAAATTAATTAATTCTAAATTGATGAAGAGAAAATTACTAATCTAATATTAAAAGATAAAAGTAAAATGAACAATATTTTTTTGTGATTTTTATTTTAATAAAGCAATTAATTAACCATTTAATCCTAAAATATGAACACAAAACCTAATATGCAATGCATGAATATTTTTGACGTTTTTGTGCTATTTATCATGATTTTAACAAAATTAAATGTGCACAAAAATGCAAACAATTAATAAAATCCTATGAAATTGAAAACAATTTAGAAAATCTATTTCTTTCATTTTTTGTAGATGTATCTCTAGCAGGGCAAAAATCACATGCTCACAGCTTCCCCTCTTTGCTCGGAAACACGAAGAGTTTTCGGGAAAATATAAAATGAGCAATTATGAGCAATTTTTGCCCATCTGGATACTCCTTGGGAAGCATTTTTTTGGAAAAAGTCTGATCGAACCTTGCTTCGGAGGTTGCCTATATATCCTTGTCTATAAAGGAATAAGGTCAGTGTAGTTCTGGAAATTTTGGTAGCTGGGACTACCGAGAGGCTGTGATTTCACTGTTGTTGCTGCTGTGACTGCTTGCTGAGCTCCTTATTACACCAAGATCAAAAATGAAAACCTAAACTAACTAGACCTATTAGCTACGAGTTACAAGATTCCTATCTATAAAACTTCCGAAGCTTGATCTTGAGTCTTGGCTGGTTCTTCCTGCAGACTCTGATCTTAATCTTGATGCTTGTTAGCTACAAACACTGGTTCATTCTTCTCCAGCTTTTTGGATCAAGGCTGGATACGCAAAGCTCGTGACTTCAATCATATCTCGAGCAGTCCGCATTTTTTCTCCGCTTTCACATTTTGAATTCACTTTTTTTCTTTCTTTTCTTTTATTCTAGATTGAGACTTCTTCTTTTGGTCGTCTCGACTCTGTGCCTTGAGGTAAAACCTGCTCAGACACCAAAACAAACAAACGAACGAAATTTTTCTACCCCAGTTTTCACTAGGAAAATTTCGCGAGTTATTGTAACAAAATTCTAAACTACTTCTTTATTGAAAGCAATAAAAGTCAGGATTGTGCATCCTTGGGAAAAGAGATTAGGGAGTGGGGACCTATGCAATGAACTAGGGATTGGGGACCCTATTGTTGGGAAATCATCAACTAGGGAGACAGTGACCCTATGTTAGCATCAGGTTATGCTAGCATAAACTAGGGAGCGGAGACCCTGTTGGAAAAGTCATCGGGTTATGTCGACATCTACTGGGGAGTGGGACCCTATGTTGGAAAAGTCATCAGGTTATGTCGGCATCAACGAGGGAGTGGGACCCTATTTGGAAAAGTCATCGGGTTATGCTGGCATCAACTAGGGAGTGGGACCCTATGTTGGAAAAGTCATTGGGTTATGCCGGCATCAACTAGGGAGTGGGACCATATGTTGGAAAAGTCATCGGGTTATGACGACATCAACTAGGGAGTGGGGACCCTATGTTGGAAAAGTCATCGGGTTATGCCGGCATCAACTAGGGAGTGGGACCCTATGTTGGAAAAGTCATTGGGTTATGCCGACATCAGTTAGGGAGGGGGACCCTATGTTGGAAAAGGTCATCAAGTTATGCCGGCATCAACTAGGGAGTTGGACCCTATGTTGGAAAAGTTGTAGTTAGGGGTTGGTGACCCTATACTACCATGGCTTCGAACTTTTCTTCTTTTTCTTTCTTTTGATTTCACTTTTTATTTTTGTTTAGGAGAATGAATAAAGAATTTGGAGGGGACTTCCCTTTTGGGTTGACTTTTGCTGCAGAACCATTTTGATCTCTGCGTACTTTGCCTTTATCGCACCTGCTTCTTGCAAGGTCGCATTGAATTGTACCTGTTTTTCCTTGTTTTTCAAACATAGAACAATTTGTCAGTTTGAAACGGTGGTTGGTTTTGTGACCTTGATTGTTTCAATCACTTGATCTTGGCCCTTCTCTTTCAGTAAAGATCTTCATTGCTTGCTTGCTCTTTGGGAACCGGTTTCATTTCTAAACCCCGACAGTTTTGACTTTTCTCAAACTTCACATGACGATTAACCCGTGTGGGACTTGGCCTTTTTCCACCTTATTTAGCCTTTATGGGCATTGGACTTTGATTTCCTTTCTTTCCAAGAGTTTTTGACTCCGAAGCATCGGCCATCATGGCCAGTCGAGGTCGACTTGATGCTCCTGCTGAGGCTAGGTGCCTTTCTTTAACATTGGCTTTTGTCAGACAAAACCCTCTAAATCGATCTTGCCATCTTTTCTTTGTATTAGTATTGGAGCAGAATTAGACCGAAAGGGATTCAAAGAAAAGTAAACAACAGACATGATAATGAATTTAAACGAGAGGTGTCCCTTTCGGGGAAAGGAAAGAAGGACTTATTTAGAGTGCATGCAGACTTCAATGGACGTGACATGCTTCTTGGACTAGATAACCGATTTGTGTAAACTGTCCAACTCTTATAAACACATCATAACCCATACCTCAAAACCGAGAAACCTTGCCAGGACTCTATCAAGAACGATGGTTGTAAGGGATCCTCTTTTCGATTAGTGGCGCCCTTTGCGGGTTTTCACCAACTGACCTCTCTCATTTCTCTTCTCACCTTCGCCTTATAGTGCTCTTTGTGATTTTTCACTAACAAGACTCTCTCATTCTCAATTTCTCTACTTACCATCGCCCTATGGTGCCCGTGCGGGTTTTCACCAATAAGACTCTCTCATTTTATTTCTCTCATTTTTATGTATTAGATCCAGGTGACCATATCCTCCAATTTTGAACATCTTTAATGATTGATCGGAAGGACTTGAACAGGATTTTGGGTAAAAGAATTTGGTCTGAATTACAACTTTGGAACCTTTCAGGCAAAAACTATTGTCGGATCATTGTAACTTCTGTCCCAGTTTCAACTATGGGGGAATATGGATTTTTGTTTTGTTGTGACTGAACCCCAGCGAGAGGCTGCCTACGTATCTTTTCAAAATCAAGTCGAACATAGTTCAGGGAATTTTGTTTTTGATTTTTTTAACAATATTTTCGGGTTCCAAAGAGGGTAATCAAAGAAAGCTAACTGGCTCAAAGGGTTTGCAAAGGGTTGATAGTGTTCGGGTAGCAAGAATGAAAGCCTTCATCAACCCAATGGAGAATATTAGCACCGCAGAAGGGTTAAACGTAATAACTTTTGACCGCGTCCGCGTTGATAGCTATTTCGGGGTCATTTCCTTCAATGTCTCCCAAGTACAATGCCCCTTTTAGCAATAATTTTCTAATAATGTACGGACCCTTCCAATTTGGAGCGAACATTCCTTTTGCTTCCTTATGATGTGGGAGAATACGTCTCAAAACGAGTTGCCCCAGTTCAAAGTTTCTCGGCCGCACTTTCTTGTTGTAGGCACTGGCCATTCTTTCTTGATACAACTGCCCGTGGCAAACTGCTGCCATCCGCTTTTCATCAATCATGCTTAATTGTTCTAGACGGGTCTTGACCCGATCATTGTCCTCAATCTCAGCTTCAACGATGATTCGAAGAGATGGAATTTCAACTTCTGCGGGTATTATGGCTTCAGTGCCATAAACCAATAGATAGGGTGTTGCCCCAACTGATGTGCGCACGGTTGTGCAATATCCCAATAATGCAAAAGGCATCTTTTTATGCCATTGTCTAGAACTTTGAATTATCTTCATGAGGATCTTCTTGATGTTTTTGTTTGCCGCTTCAACAACACCATTAGCTTTGGGCCGATAAGGGTAGAATTCCGATGCGTGATCTTAAATTGTTCGCATACCTCCCTCATCAAATGACTGTTCAAATTTGCAGCATTGTCCGTAATGATAGTCTTAGGAATACCAAAAATGATAGATAATGTTGGAATGCACGAAGTCCACCACTGCTTTCTTGGTGACAGCTTTGAAAGTGACTGCATCAACCCACTTTGTGAAATAGTTAATGGCAACTAACATGAATATGTGCCCATTTGAAGCTTTCGACTTAATTGGCCCAATGACATCCATACCCCAAGCAACGAACTGCCACGGTGCTGACACAGGATGCAATTCTGAAGGCGGTGCATGAATCAGGTCACCGTGTACCTGACACTGATGACACTTTCGGACAAAACTGAAGCAATCCTTTTCCATGGTCATCTAGTAATAACCCGCCCAAAGGATTTTCTTCGCAAGGGCGTGTCCGTTCATATGGGGTCCACATACTCCCGCATGCACTTCATTCATGATTTTTCCAGCCTCTTGGACATCCACGCATCTTAAAAGGTTCAGGTCTGGAATTCTTTTATACAAGACATCTCCGCTCAAGAAGAAACTACTAGCGAGCCTTCTAATGGTTCTCTTTTGGTCTCCACTGGCTTGCTCGGGATATTCCTTTATTTTCAAGAATCTTTTGATATCATGATACCATGGCTGAATATCTGGTTCTATTTCAACTGTACTGCAATAACCACGTCTTTCTCGGATATGGATTTCCAGCGGGTCAATGTGGACATTGCCCGGATACGGCAGCATTGAGGCCAAACTAGCTAGTGCATCAACTAACTCATTCTAGAACTGAGGGATATACCTGAACTCGACGGATTTGAATCGTTTGCTCAGATCTTCTACATGTTGCCTGTATGGGATAAGCTTGATATCTCGAGTTTCCCATTCACCTTGAGCTTGTCGATTAATTAAGTTAGAATCTCCCATAATTAACAATTCTTCCACATCCAGATCAACTGCCATGTTCATGCCCATAATGCAAGCTTCATACTCGGCAGTGTTGTTCGTACAGAAGAAACGAAGCCGGGCCGTGGCCGGATAGTGCTGACCACTGGGCGAAATCGAAATTGCCCCAATCCCGACACCCTTTGCATTTACCGCTCCATCAAAGAACATTTTCCAAGCATTGGTGCCTTCTGGAGTTACCTCAACTGAATTTACTTCCTTGTCCGGAAAGTAAGTACTCAAAGGCTGATATTCATCATCAACAGGATTCTCAGCTAGGTGATCCACCAAAGCTTGAGCTTTCATCGCCGTGCGGGTGACATAGTCAATGTCAAACTCAGTAAGCAGGATTTGCCATTTTGCTAGCCTTCCTATGGGCATCGGTTTTTGGAATATGTACTTCAAAGGATCCAATCTAGTTATGAGATAAGTGGTAGAAGCCAACAAGTAATGCCTAAGCTTTTGAGCTACCCAAGTTAGTGCGTAGCAAGTTCTTTCCAATAAAGTGTACTTGGCTTCATAACTAGTGAACTTCTTACTCAAATAGTATATGGCTTGTTCTTTCTTCCCGGTAGCATCATGTTGCCCAGAACACATCCAAAAGAATTCTCCAACACGGTCAAGTACAAGAACAAAGGCCTTCCAGGCTTGGGTGGGACCAACACTGGCAGATTCGACAGATATTCTTTGATTTTGTCGAAAGCTTCTTGACACTCATCCGTCCATCTAATCGCTGCATCTTTCTTCAATAACTTAAATATGGGCTCGCAGGTGGTGGTCAACTGTGCAATGAACCTGCTGATGTAATTAAACCTTCCCAACAGACTCATAACCTCTTTCTTGGATCTAACTCAATGCCCCTCCGACTGACTATAAACCCCAAAAGTTTCCCAGATGTTACTCCAAATGCACACTTAGCTGGATTCAACTTCAAGTCATACTTACGCAGGCACTCAAAGAACTTTCTCAGATCTCGTACATGGTCATCCTGCATTTTGGATTTAATGATCACATCATCCACATACACCTCAATTTCTTGGTGCATCATGTCGTGAAAGATGGAGGTCATAACTCTCATGTAAGTTGCCTCGGCGTTCTTTAAACCAAACGGGGTGACCCTATAACAGTAAGTGCCCCAAGGTGTGGTGAAAACCGTCTTTTCTGTGTCTTCTTCATCCATTAGAACCTGGTGATACCCAGCATAGCAATCCATGAAAGAATGTATCTTATGTTTGGCACAGTAGTCAACAAGAATTTAGATGTTTGGTAATGGGAAGTTGTCCTTGGAACTTGCTTTGTTCAAATCCCGATAATCAACACACACTCGTGTTTTCCCATCTTTCTTTGGCACTGGTACCACATTAGCCAACCATGTGGTGTATCAGACCACTCGGATCACACCGGCTTTCAACTGTTTGCTAACTTTTTCTTTGATCTTGTCACTGATGTTTGTTTTAAACATTCTCTGCTTTTGTCGGCAATTTTTGCACCACTAAATCAACACTCAATCCTGGCATATCATCATATGACCAGGCAAACACGTCTTTGAATTCGAACAAAAGTTGGATAAATGCATCTCTAGTTCTTTCATCAGCATGAATGCTTATCATGGTTTCCTGGACCTCTTCCGGACTACCCAAATTAACTGGCTCGGTTTCATTTAAGTTTGGCTTAGGCTTATTCTCAAATTGTTCCAGTTCTCCATTTATTTCCTTAAAAGCCTCATCTTCATCATATTCTGGTTCTTGATTCATTATTTCACAGTTAGACAATGGGTTAGGATCTGGGCATGAAGTCCGCAAGCATGTCATGTTATTTAAGTCCGCATTATTAGAAATGAAAAGAGAGATACAAAAAATAACAAAAAATCAAAAAGAGTAATGGAAAAAGATTCATAGACGATGAAATATTGATTTCATTTCATTGAATTTGAAGATAGGAGGGTTTACATCGAAATTTAAAAGACAATAAACTATAACATTCGAGTTACACCCTGAGATAACTCGGAATGCAGAAAAGATGGCAAGACTGAACTACCGGGATTCCCGCCTGACTTGGAATGGAGTAGCCTTCTAATTTTGAAGCTTGGCATTTGGCCCCATGTATTGCACCTCAGCAGTGCTTGAGCCTTTACCCGGTTGGACCATGTGAACTTCGTACAACATTTGCCTCATTGCCCCACAGATGTCCTCAATTTCTTCGGCCGTGAAGGCCTCTTCTTCTTCTTCTTCTATGTACCTTGGTTTAACAAACGTCCTGGCGAGATGCGAGACTGTATGAGGCAGGACCCACCCATTTTTCTTACGTTCATTAGCCCATTTTACATCGGCCTCTGTATCTTGGAAGCCTACGCCAAAGAACTTCTCGTTGGCAATCAAAGTGATGCGCTCTTTAATGCCTTGCAAAGATACCCCGAGCCCTTTCCCGAGCTTGTATCTGTGTTTGATCATTTCACTGGCAACCATGATTGATGCACTTGATAAGCAGGGTTTGAGGACATGAGGTTCCTTCCTCACACTGGTCTGCGACCACGATCTCAAAAGCTTGGTAGACTATGTGTTCACTACCTTCTCTAGCCTCCAAACATGGGACCGACAGGTCCCTGTAGATTGATTGCTCATCTTCTCCGTGGACCACTATTTCTCAGTTTTCATGTTCCAACTTAACCATTTGGTGAAGAGTAGAGGGTACGACTCCCGCATCATGGATCCAAGGTCTTCCTAGGAGAAAGTTGTAGGAAGTGTCCATGTCCAAAACTTGAAATGTTACTTCAAAATCTACAGGGCCAATAGTCAGGACCAAATTAATCTCCCCTATTGTATCCCGCTTGATGTTGTCCTTTCAGTCCCAATTTCCATCCTCTATAAGGTTGATAAAGGGCAAATGTTGACCCTAGATCCGCCGTCCAACATTACTCTTTTCACATAATATCCTTCACACTTGACAGTCAAATGAAGAGCTTTGTTGTGGGCAGCCCCTTCTGGAGGCAAGTCATTTCGGCTGAAGGAGATTCAGTTGACTTCAAAAAATCTTTCCGCTATTCTTTCAAACTGGTCAACCGTGGTCTCGACCGGAACATATCCCTCATTCAGCGTTTTTAACAGCACTTTCTGATGCTCATTCGAGCTTATCAGCAGGGAAAAAAGTGAGACCTGGAGAGGGTCTTTCTAAGTTGATCAATTACAGCATAGTTCGGGGTTTTCATTTTTCGAAAGAATTCTTCTGCTTCTTCAGCACTGACTGGCTTCTTAAGTGGAAAACACTTCTGCTTTGTCTTGTTCAATTCTTCCAGGTTGAGGTACTTCACAAATTGGTTCATTTCATTTACTTCCCCCATGATTTTTTTCCCTTTGTATATGACCACTGCTTTATTGTAGTTCCAAGGGATGACAGTGGGGTCTTTCATGGGATTCTGTGGTGCGCGGCTAATAACCACGGGCTCAGTCAGCCTAGGTGAAATTATCGGCCCCCGCGCCACATAAGTCCCCTTTGGTATGTACATCTTTGGGACCTTCAGCGTAGCCTTGTTTTGCTCAATCCTTTTGGGAGAACTCAACACGAATTGTTCCTTTCTAGGGGCCCTAGGAACATAGAGAATGGCAACTTTAGGAGATCCTGCCCTTGTCTTTATTTCCATAGCTTTTTCTGCACTTTGGGGAGTGGAGTTGATCTTCTTCTCATCCCTAGCTTGTTTTGCTACAGCTTTGGGTTTATTTTCTGAGTCGGCGATAGCAATGATAGCTTTCAATGCTGGGTCGAATTCTTTGTTCTCACAGATCATCCCAATGACCGGCCAGTTGTTGTGAGTCAGCAATGGGTTATTAGTTACATTAGGGACTTCCTCATCCCTCAACACTACCCGCTTCTACTCTATCAGATTTTTGACTGCCCTTTTAAGGGTCCAACAGTCTTCGGTGTCATGCCCTTCCGCCCCTGAGTGATAAGCACATCTGGTACCTGGTCGGTAGGATGGTGACTCTGGGTTTTGCCTATTTGGAGGAACAGGCTGTAACATGCTCATTTGGACTAATTTTGGGAAGAGACGGGAATATGATTCACCAATGGGTGTGAAGTTAGTTTTTTTGGGTGGTTCACGGGGACGAGCATAGTATTGATAATTATTTTATGGTGGACGTGGATTATACGGAGCTTGGTGAGGAGGGTTGTTTTTTGGAGGTGGAGCTCGGTTTTGATTGTAATGTTGTTGTGGCCGAGTGTATGGCATGGCATTCATTACTGCATAAGGATGAGGGGCCATAGCATATGTTGCATCCTGGTAGGGGTAGTAATGTGGGTCCTGGGAGGGGAACCAAAGTAATCTCGGGGTTGGCGAGAATTCCACGAGCCTGAAGCCATCATTGCTCCCTCTTCTTTCTTTTTCCGGTTTGTTAAACCTCCCGAACCACTCTGGATGGCTTGGGAAGTGGCTCTTATAGCTGATTGACTCATAATGTGACCCGTTTTCTACCCATTTTCCATCATTTCTCCAATCTTGATGGCCTCTACAAACGGCTTGCCCATGGCGGACATCATGTTTTGGAAATAATCGGCCTCTTGGGCCTGTAAGAAGACACTAACCATCTCAGCCTCATCCATTGGGGGTTTTACCCTAGCCGCTTGTTCACGCCATTTGATAGCATATTCTCGGAAGCTTTCTGAAGATTTATTTTTGAGATTGGACAAAGGATTTCTGTCTGGAGCTATGTCCACATTGTATTGGAACTGTCTGACAAAATCCCGGGCCAGGTCGTCCCATATGTGCCAGTGGGAGATGACTTGGTCCATATACCATTCCGATGCAATTCCGGTAAAGCTCTTCCCAAAGTAAGCCATCAAATGTTCGTCCTTTCCGCCCGTCACTCTTAGCTGGTTGCAATATCTTTTCAAATGGGCAATCGGTCTACATGCCCATCATATCTTTTGAATTTCTGCGTCTTAAAGCCGACGGACAGATGAACGTGAGGAAACATGCACAGATCGGCGTAGGAGACACTCTTTTGGCCACTCAGGACTTGCATGTTCTTGAGACTTTGTTTGATGCTTTCCATTTTCTGAGTTATCTCTTCTTGCTCCAGGTTCTTCACAGTTCTCTCTTGTTCCATGGTAGACTCATACCGAGGGTGCTGAGGGTAGGAGTTTGGGGTGACATGAACCGTGTCCAGTTGAAATTGTAGTACTTGGAAAGTAAAGGCTGACGGCTCGAAAAATGTCCTGGGCACTATTGGTTGTGCCGTAGTAGAGGTCGGTGGTGCAGTGAATATTGTAGAAGATACTCCCGAAAACAATGCCTGGGGGCGAACCTCAGAAGGCGTAACGGTGAAATTAGTTGACATAGTAGGGTATTCGAACGGGGTGAACGGGTTGGTTATAGGGATACTGGAGGTTCCACTTGTCCTGGGAATCAGTTCGGGAAATCCAGGGATTGTACTGGGCGGTTCTCTGCCGTTAGACCAAGCGTCCCACATCTCCATCATGCGGCAACGCAGTATTCTGTTTTCTTCAGCAATTGCTGACTCTGAGGCCGGGATAACCGGTACCGGGCTATCCTCTGAGGGGTTAATGATTGGTAGGTGACTCTCTGATGTTATTGCGACACTCCCTTTAGATCTCTTGAAGTAAGGGTGTGAAGCCAGGTTGCCACAAAACAACCACCTAAAAACAGAACCTGTTCTTCACCAGCATACACAACAAACCGATTAGTTTGAGACATTTAACACATAAGGAATCTCATGTTGGGGAGTGCAATGAACCTAAACAGTTAAACATTTTTCTACATGTTTTTGCGACGGCTGCGTGTTTCATCCTGGCTTTCCTTTTTGTGACCTTCCAAGTCTTGAATCTTTTCTCTTTGCACTCTTTTTTTTTATTTTTGGTTTTCTTCTCTTCTCTCTTTTTTCTTTTTTTTTCACTCGGGTTGTCTATCGCTATGATCGGATCCGATGGGGATTGCCTACGTATCATGATGCCGCATGAATCAGATCATTACGTAGTTCAGGGGATAAATGCGAAATAAAAGAAATTTTTTTGGGTTTTCAATATTTCATTAAATAAAAACTTCTGGTTTTCTTCTATTACAAAGACTCCAACATACAGACTTAAAAACTAAAAAACAAGACTTAAGAACTGAAAAACAAAATAAAGAAACAGACTCAAAGAAGACTAACAGACTCTAAAAATTGAAATGCAGACTCAAAAAGAAAATCAGGAATACATAAGTGCCTCCAATACTACTCCAGGGTCCCGCGGGACATCAGTCGGCCTCGACGTGGGCCTACGTGCAATGTCTTTTTGGAGGCGATCTAGTTCGTCCATTATCTGACGGACAAAAGTCATCACAGCGGTAAAGAACATGGATCTGGTCATATCCTCGCTTTCATGGCATTTCATGACGATATAATCAGCACCTCTAATCCTTTATCTAATGACGCCCTTCTCCATGAGTAGGCGTCCAATTTGCTGAGACCTGGCCTCCAGAACTTGGGTGGGCGTATGGTTTTGCTCTTGTAACAGCTACATGTCCTCTTCCAGTCGAGACATCAATGCATAACAATGCTCTCTTTCCGCTTTGAAGTTCTTGTTTGCTGAGCCATTTCATTCTCAAGAGTAGTTAGCTTTTTCCTTAAACTTGTGACTTCTTTGTCATACTTTCCGTTTTGCTGCTGAACAAACCTCGCCCGTTCTTCTGCATTCTTCGCGAATTTTGCCCGGGCTTTTGCAAATTCATCTTTGGCTTTTTCCAAATCAGCCCCATAATCAAACACTTTTCGCCTAAGACCGTTTATGAGTTTTTCATCTATTCTGCTTCTTCCAGGGTTTTCAGCAGCTATTTTCATCCTTTGAATCTGAGCTCGGAGGACTTTGTTTTCTCGGGCCAACTTTTTCTTCTCTCCTTTATCCGCAGCGGCCTGCAAACCACTATCAAATTTAATGTCTCTGATTTGCCCTTCTAATTTTCTTATGGTATCCCTATATTCATTCTTTTTGGTTAACCAAACCCAATGTTCTTGTGATGCAGCAACAAATTCTTGGATGTGGGACCTTTTGGTTGGCCTACCAGGTTCATCATTTGCCGCGACTCTCTTCCCATACTAATCAAGTTAACCACGCGAAATCTCACCCTTGGATAAATCACGCACTCGGGTTTTTGCCCACAAATACTGGCATTCGCTCCAAATCCGGCGAACCAGTTCTTCAGGAAATTGAGCCTCGGAGCGGATTTAAACTACGTGAATACTAAGATCTTCGTCTTTGGGAACTATTTGGCATCTTCCAAGTTGTCTCAGAACCCGATATGGGGCATAGAGTTGGATGTTTCGGAGACCCATTAGCAGGAAGTAAGGACCGGTAGCAGACATGTACAGAATCTCATCAACGGGAAGCCAGCCCAGTGTCCACTCTATCTGATCCGCCGTTATGGGAAGAAGGTGGAATATCCAATCTTTGACCCCTTCTGGTATTTCAAATCCAGTCACCCGTGTACCAAACTCCTCGATGCAGCTTTTTCCCGTAGACCCGTAGTTCATGTATTGGGGATGGTGACAAAGGTGTTCAATCATCCACATTTGTAATAACAGATTGCACCCCTCAAAAAACTCTGTTCCGGCCTTACAAGATGTGAGAGCTCGGAATATTTCTGCTACGATCATGGGTGCGAGGGTGCTCTTGGCATTACTAGTCAATGGAATCTCAGTCATAACCTTCACCGGTAAATTCTGAACCATGCTCATTCTGCACATTTAAATTAAGGTGATTGGGTTAAAACATGTGAGCTTTTGTTTGTTTCAAAAAAAAAAGAATATAAGACTGATCAAAAGGTTATTTTTTGCAAAAATTCAAATTAAAACAAAATGGCTACTTTTGCAAATACGGCCCTTCAGCACTTCAGAAGAGATGATTTTAGGGCTGTGTTTGCTAGGTGGCCAAAAATTGACAAAGGGACCGTTGGTGGCTTTTCTTGCAAAAACGGCCTTCCGGCGTCCCGTCGGGACATTTCTGGCTGTTTGGACAAAAACGGCATCACCTAACTTTATTTATGACAAAAATGACAAAATTTCATTTTTTTGGTTATTTTTGCAAAAGCGGGGCTGGATTCGATCAGGGTTGCCTACGTATCTCACATCCGGTGAGAATCAAACCCGCGTAGTTCAGTCAGTTTAGACATAATTGAAAAATATGACTTATTTCGAAATGACTTTTTCTCTTCTTTTTTTTTTAAAAAAAATTTGGCAGAGTTTCGTGACATTTTGAACACCAGGTTTTTCAGAAACGGGTGATTTTCTCTCTCACCTCAATTTTGGTTTTCCTTGACTTTTCTTCCCTGTTCTAGAAATCGGTCAACATGCAAATTGAAGCAAATAAATGTACAAATAGCACGTAAAAATGCATCGGGATGGTCTTTTGATTTTTGGGTACACCTGTCCTAGACGGACCCAACCCCTGTGTTGAGTCCCCAAAGTCAAATGCACATGATGCAAATAAGCGTTTGTACTAGGGATCCATCATAAAGCTATGTTATTCTAGGTTTAAAACCTGGGTGTATTGTTCTAGACCTGGCTTACCCGAGCGGACAACTCGATCCGAGAGGGGGGTGGGCAACGTACCGGTAACCAAAAGGCTATCCGACTTTGTAACTGATCTGAACCTCGTTCTAAATTAGGGTATGACTCTAACAGAAAAGAAGTCGCGCCAGTGTGTACTTCCCAGAAGATTTAGAAAATTCAAAGAGAAGAAGGGTTTCGTAACAGTTTATGTACAGTTCAAACAGTATCAAAGCGGTAAAAAGCGGCATTTAGCACATTAGGCCCAAACATGTAATAAGAATCAGATAATAAATAAAAGCCAAGTATAACAGTTATTCTAAGCTCGAATTCTTGAACCCTGAACCAGAGATTCTGGGTTCTTGTCCCCAACAGAGTCGCCAGAGCTATCACACCTCCTTTTTACCCGAGGGGTATATAAGGGAGTTTTTCCAATTAAAGTGACATAATTCGAAATGGGATTATTTTATTTATTTGGAGTCGCCACTTGGGATATTTATTATGGTGTCCCAAGTCACCGGTTTATTTTAAATCCCAAATCGAGGAAATTTGACTTTATTTAAAGTCTGTGAAACCAGAAAACAAGGTAAGGAATTCTGTTAACCCGGGAGAAGGTGTTAGGCATTCTCGGGTTCCGTGGTTCTAGCACGGTCGCTTAACTATTAATAATTGGCCTAATTATCTGATTTATTGTATTTCTTAAACCTGTTGTGCATTTTTAATTTTATACCGCTTTTAATTATTTATGGAGTTGTTTCTGGAACAAGTTACGATTGTCGTACACTGTTTGTTTTTGTACATATTACGAATAGTGTCACGGGAACCGTACCCACAATCTACAATATGTATATTTTATTATTGTTCGAAGTTGTGGTCGGGTCACACGAAATGTGCACCCGAATTTGGGGAATTATGTATCATAACTATGTCATGGGAACCGTACCCATAATCACGAAAATTTATTAGTACGCTTAAAGCAAACTACGATGTTTAAATTTTCTAAGTTAGTTTGACTGCTGTAAAGAGTCCACATCAGCGAATAAGGATATAAAAATTCAACTACTTTGGGATAATCTAGCATTAATGGTTATAGGCTTAAAAACATGAGAGATGGGCCCAAATGATTATTTCATAAGAACTGGCCCAGTCGCGACTCTCAATTGACTGGGCCAGTGGTGGTTGTATTTTCAGCAATAAAAAGTAAATCGCCCGACATGCATTGTTCAAGTCCGGATTTGGTTCACACAAGCATAAAATCAGAAAAATTATTGCATTCAACTATACTACTACGATTTTAACATTTTAAGTAAAAACTAGGATTATGTTAATTTCAGAAAATAAGCCCATAGTTGGGGCCAAGCTATTTGGCTTAGCACCCAAGCCCAGCTGCCTGGGTCCAGACTTGTTCAGGTAATTCCCCGATTGGGTCATGTTACAAGTCTGACCCATCTCATATGGTCCCATTCGACTAATCTGAGAGAACATGTTGTTTATAGCAACGGATTACTGAACATAAACTTTACTAAGATACTATAAACCACAACTATTAACCACAACAATCATCTTTAAAAATTATTATAATATACTCCATACTAATTCTATACAAAAATCAGTTCATTAGTAAACAATCCCTAGATTTATGTTACAACATATCTTAGATATGACTATATGCGTCACGACCCGGAATTCCCACCCTTGGGGGTCGTGATGGCGCCTACTCGTAGAAGCTAGGCAAGCCACAAACCTTTGAAAATCATCAACCCTTTTCGTTTTATACTTGTTAAGCAATTAAATTAACAATGGAAAAGCAATTAAATATTAGCGGAAAGTAAAATTTTAGCGGAAGTCTTAGATAAATAAGAAACCCAAAATGCACAATAGCCAATACGTGTCTCTACCCAGAACCTGGTGTCACAACATACACGGACTGTCTAAGAGTGCTAAATACAAGGGTCTGAAATAATAAAATAAAACTCTGTCTCGGGTACAAAGGAAACAGATCATAGAACAGATGGAAGAGATGCCGAGCCTGCGGACGCCTGCAGGACTACCTCGGAATCTCGTGGACTGAAGGATGGCCCCCGAGCTATTGCTGTTGTCCGATACCTAGATCTATGCAAAAGAGCACAGAGTGTAGTATCAGCACAACCAACCCCATGTTCTAGTAAGTACCTAGCCTAACCCCGGCGAAGTAGTGACGAGGCTAGACCAGACTACCACATAAACCTGTGCAATTATATAATATACAGCGGAAACAAAGCAGAATTAAACAAGTACGGATGGGAGGGGGAAACATGTTGCGGGGAGATAACAGTTCCGAGTAAAGCAACAAGTAAGGAAAGGAACAAAATAGCTACAAGGTTAACAAGAAGCAGAAATCAATCAAGTGCACGGCATCACCCTTCGTGCTTTTACTCTCGTCCTCACCAAGCAACAATATAATGAAAACATGCACGGCATCACCCTTCGTGCTTTTACTCTCTTTCCTCACCAAAGCAATAATATAATGAAAACGTGCACGGCATCACCCTTCGTATTTTTACTCTCTTTCCTCACCAAAGCAATAATATAATGAAATCGTGCACGGCATCACCCTTCGTGCTTTTACTCTCTTTCCTCACATATAATCAATAGAATTGGCACGGAATGGTACATCGTGCGACACGGCATCACCCTTCGTGCTATTCCTCTCTTTCCTCACCAAAGCAAATAATGCACGGCATCACCCTTCGTGCTTTAACACTCATCCTCACCCAAACAGCAATCACAAACAAGGGCAAGGGAAAATAAACAAGAACATATAGGAATCCCGGCAAGGGAGCAACAATTAAACAATCAAATCCCGGCAAGGGAACAACAATTAAATAATTAAATCCCGGCAATGGAACATTTCAATAACTCTTTCTCTATCTTTCAATTTTACTTCATATCTCGCTTTACCACTTGAGCCAATGCTCCAAAGGGTTCAATCATCTGATATACTTTCACAATTCACAATATAACTCGAGTCAATGCTCCAAGATGTTCAAAGGACTCAATTCCTTCCACAAACCTTTCACAACAACTAGAAATCATCACCAAGGCATGAAGAATACAATGAAATCAAGATATTCACAATATGATGACTCACAGTCATGCTAGACACCAACGTATAGATACTCGTCACCATGCCTATACATCGTACTCAACAATTATCACATAGCAAATAGGACTCAACTCCTAATCCCTCAAGCTAAGGTTAGAGCAAACACTTACCTCGATGTCTTGAACACAACTCAAGTCTCAATTATGGCTTTACCCCTCGATTCCACCGCCAATTCGCTCGTATCTAATCACAAATTACTTAATTACATCAATAAACACTAAATGAATCAACCCCAATGCATGAAAATGAGTTTTTCCAAAGTTTTACCCAAAAAGTCAAAAATCTCCGCCGGGCCCACGTGGTCAAAACCCGAGGTTTGAACCAAAACCCGATTACCCATTCCCCCACGAACTCAAATATATAATTTGTTTTGAAATCTGAC
>NW_017671174.1:113203-130521 GCF_001879085.1 Nicotiana attenuata
GGGGTTAGTTGCGAGCCGTTGGATCCAAATGATCCAACGACTGGGATTAAGGGGAGGGGAAAACGGTGTCGTTTGGGTTAGTGGGGATTGGACCAGGTACGGGGAAGTCTGGGCTTTGGGCGTAATTGGTTAAAATGTAATTGGGCCACCGACTTTTGTTCTTTGGGTGGCCCAATAATTCCTAGACCAATTGAATTTTTCCCATTTTCCATTTCTTTATTTTTTTTCTTTAATTATAAACACCTAACTAAATTAATTAAAGACCTAATTAAATCCTAAATTAGTCTAATCTGTAAAATCAGACAAATTATCTATTTATAATATTTACATAATTAACTAATCCTAAATTGATGAAGAGAAAATTACTAATCTAATATTAAAAGCTAAAAGTAAAATGAACAATAATTTTTTATGATTTTCATTTTAATTAAGCAATTAATTATCCATTTAATCCTAAAATATGAACACAAAACCTAATGTGCAATGCATGAATATTTTTGACGTTTTTGTGGTATTTTTCATGATTTTAACAAAATTAAATGTGCACAAAAATGCAAACTATAAATAAAATCCTACAAAAGTCCTATGAAATTGAAAACAATTTAGAAAATCTATTTCATTAATTTTTTGTAGGAGTATTTATAGCAGGGCAAAAATCACATGCTCACAAACATATCATCAATAATACCCAATGGCCTCTTCATTGTAAGATCCGCGATTTGCAACCTCATGGATGTGGGTCTTGGTTGCCCAATCCCCAAAGTTTTTAACACCGTGTAGGGCATCAAGTATATACTCGCCCCTAGATTACACAGAGCTTTGGCAAAACCGACGCTCCCATTAGTGCAAGGGATTGTTAAAGTTCCCGGATCTTCCAATTTCGGAGCCATTAAGTACACATTATCACTCACTTGATGTGTCATCTTGATAGTTTCACAATTCATCGACCTCTTCTTGGTGACCAAGACTTTCATGAACTTTTCATAACCCGACATTTGCTCTAAAGCCTCAACCAATGGTACATTGATAGACAAACTCTTCATCATGTCAATAAACTTTTTGAATTGGTTCTCACTATTTTCCTTTGCAAGCCTTTGAGGGTATGGAGAAGGAGGCCTTGGCATTGGTGCCTTAGACTTTGGCACTATCGGTTCCGGCATGTCAATTACGTGTTCCATAGACGGCTTCACTTCTTCTTGTGTCTCCTCCACATTTTCATCAATATCAATTCTCACTTCTTCATTAGCTTGAACCACATTACTTGGAGTTTCGTCTTTTTGCACCACCACATCATCATCCACGATTATTGTTTGAGTTGAGGTAGTTGCATCTCCACCTTTTCCATTTCTTGTAGTCACGGCCATAGCATGTCCCGTATTATTCCCACCCTTTAGGTTCGCCACCGTATCACTTGGTAGTTCCCCCTTAGGACGAGTGTTCAAATCTTACGAGATTTGGCCCAATTGAACTTCGAAATTATGAATATAAGTGTTGTGAGAGGCTAGTTGAGCATCGGAGTCGGCATTCTTCTCCATCATCTATTTAAACATGATCTTGATTCGTCTCGTCTCATTGTTAGAAGAGATCGAACCTTGAGAAGGATATGGAGGTGGATCGCTCAGTTGTTGGAACATCTGGGGCCTTTGAAAACCCGACCCCATGTTGTTGTTGTTCCACCCTCCGTGGTTGTTGCCTCCCCAATTGCTTTGATTGTTGACACCCCAATTTTCTTGATTATTGCCTCCCCAATTGCCTTGGTTACCCTGATTATTCCGATTGCTTTGATTATTGTTACCACCACTCCAATTGCCTTGGTGGCTTTGGTTGTTCCCATTCCCTTAATTTCCTTGTGACCGTCTTTGTTGTTGATTTTGTCCTTGAGCATTGTTACTTTGGCCTTGACAATTATTTACATATTGCACTACTTCTTCTTGCTCATTGAACAAATCACCTTGGTCATACTTACTATCATCTTGCATGAATTGTTCCGGGTGGCTTTGCATTGACTGACCTTTTTGTCATCTCTTGTTCATCATCATATTCACACCTTCTATCGCATTCACTTGTTTCGGCCCTTGAACATGTTGAAGCTGAGTTTTGGCAAATTGATTCATTGTAGTTGTCAACTCGACAATAGCTTGCCCAGGATCATGTAGTTCCTTGGGTAGGTGAATGACATTTGGGTCACCTTGGGGAACATTGGCTCTACTTTTCCATGCCGATGAGGTATCCCCTATCTCATCCAAAATTTCACAAGCTTTGGCATAAGGCGTGCTCATGAAGTTCCCCCCGGCGAGTTGATTTACTACACATTGATTTGTTGTTTTGATCCCCCTGCAGAAGGTTTTTTGGATTATGGCCTCGATCATATCATTATTCGGGCACTCTTCAACCATGGTACGATATCTTTCCCAAATCTCGTGCAATGGCTTATTGGGCTCTTACTTGAACGCAAGAATCTCATCTCGAAGTGTCGCCATATGCCCCGGAGAGAAGAATTTGGCAATGAATTTTTCCGCCAACTCATCCCATGTATGAATGGAATGATTGGGCAGTCTCTCTAACCAGTCCAATGACTTTTCCCATAGAGAAAAGGGAAATAGCCTGAACCGCAGCGCTTTTTCGAAGACATTGGTTTGCTTGCTCCCCCAACAAGTATCGACGAACCCATTGAGATGCTTGTAAGCATTTTTACTCAGAGCCCCGGTGAAGAATCCTCGTTGCTCAAGTATTGTAAGCATCACATTGGTGATTTGGAAGTTGTCCGCCCTAATATGGAACAAGACTATAGCACTTGCATAGCCCTCGTTCGGCAACACCTGGTGCGCTGCCACTCTTGGTGGAGGTGGGGGAAGGACGGGAAAATTATCATGAGGAGTTCGGCCTCGCCTATTTTCTTAAAGTTTAGGAAGAACCTCATCTCCTTGATCATCGTTCACTTCCTCCCCCAATGGCACATCCCCGATGGGCTCGTTATTTGAGGCCATTCTCGTACCTATAATCAATTAAAAAACAAAGTTAGTTACTCAGAAGGAAAAGATGACAAATAACACAAAAACCTAGATATATAGCTAAATCCGTTTAACTCCCCGGCAACGACGCAAAAAATTGATGTCGCCCAAACTCACAACACAAATATAGGTTGTGAGGCGGTCGAAGCAATAATAAAACCCAACTCAAGTCGAGGTCGAAACCACAAGGAGTTAGATTTTGGATTAGGTATACACCTAGTGTGAATGTATGATGTGCCCCAAATTACACTTCCACACTTTCACTTTTTGTTTCTACTTCTACTTTTAAGCCGTTGATAGTAATTGTAGAGCTAAGAGACAATATTTTTGGTTTTGGTTGTTTTTCAAGTTATGAAAGATCTAGGGTTGCGACCTCTGGCTAGTTGGTTACCTAACGGATTTAGATTTTTAGGGCATGTTTGGTTGATCGGGATACAATATAGCAATCACACTCAGTTACCCACTCTATACCTCTCGGTAGTCTGAGTGATTTTGCCCGATTTTGCTTTCTCAATTCCGAACGGGTATTTCACAGAGCAAGTGATAAATGCTCTAGTCGGGTCTTAATATCTCTAGATTCGACCCTTTAATTGGGTCTATCAATTTCTTGAGTTCACCCCAATTCCTACTTAGCCAAGTTTTACAAGACTTAGTCTCTCTGTCTCAAGTAGAGACTAAGTCAAATAGGCATCAATGTTTGCAAGCATCAATTCTCAAATTCAAGCAAAAACTATGCTAAATATCATAAATCCAATCATAAATAAGCCCTAAATCAATTACCCATTAAGTACCCATACTAGGGTTGGGTCACAACCCTAGCTAAGGGTTTAGCCACTCATGGAAAATGAAGAAATTAAAAGGAAACTGAAATAGAATTTGTAATACTTGATCAAGGAAAGAAAATCTAATGTTTAAAAGCTAATCTAGTACAATGTTTCCCATACAGTAAATAAAAATTGCTCAGGTGCTCCCAACTTACACAACTAACCTAAAAATGACAAAAAGTTCTTTTTATACTAAGGTAAAAATATCTGACAAAATTACCCATGCGAAGGTTATGTGGCCGCACAATTATGTGTTCATTCCGCACATTGAGACATGGCTTGACAGGTTCCAGTTCTACAGCGCACAATTCTTGATTTTGCTTGCACTCCTTCAACTTATGAAGATCGCAAATTTATGAGTGCGGCCGCACTCTTGCTTCTACGGCCACACAATTATAGTGCGGTCCGGACTTCTTGACCTTGGGCTTTGGCATTATGGGACATCTGCGGACCGCACATTTCTGAGTGTCGCCGCGCTCTTGGTTATGCGGCCGCACAAAACTGGTGCAGTCTGCATTTCTTCTTAACCTTAAAGTCCCATATCTTTGAACTTTATCTTCTGCGGCCGCACCAAAATTGTGCGGTTCGCACTTTGTAGAGCATTTCTTGTCAGAGGCTTTCTTCATGATTTGCTACCGCACTCAATATTGTACGGTCCACACAGTGCCCTTTTAGCCTTGTTTTTGTCCTAATCCAAAAGTACTCCTTCTTCAGTCTATTTTCATCTCTTTGGCTCATATTCTAACACTCCTGCAAGCAAGCACATTTCATTAGTTTTCGAGAATACTTTTAAGAAATTTTGAGCTAAAACGAAAGTAAAAGAGTGCAAATAAGTTCTCAAAATCCCTAATTATCAATATTCTATAGCTAGGCTGCTGAAAGTAGGAGGATGATACTTCTTCAACCTCTCACGTCTAAGCTGCTTCTCCTCACGCCACTGCCCTAATCTCAGGCTGAACTGGAATAACAGGTTGTGCTCGAATAACCTCTAGGACCTAATCAACATGAACCCACTGCTATGAAGTATAGGCCACGGGAGACTGAGCTCCTCTCCCAGCCTGAAATATGGCTGGTGCAAGTGGAATCAACCCACCGCCTGAGCTAGAGTACCGAACTTGCTCAAGAATTGTGCTAGGGTCTCCTCAAGTGCAGGGGTGGCAATAGGAACCTCTGGTGCCTGCCCTCCAACTGGAGCTACTGGGGGCTCCTCTGTTGCAGCTCGAGCAGGTTCTCTAGCTACACCACGTGCCCTTCCATGGCCCCAGCCTCTCGCGATCTAGCAGGGTGCACGAATGTCTGATCATCAGATATAGCGATGCGTGTCCTCACCAACTGTGAGAGAATAAAAAGACAAAGATTCAGAATTTCGAAGTCAACAAATTTGCATGATAAAGGATCAAAGAAGTGAAGTTTCCCAACAATTTTGTAGCCTCTTGAAGATAAGTACAGACGTCTCCGTACAGATCCGTAAGACTCTACTTAACCTTCTTGTTACTCGTAACATCTATGAACCTAGAGCTCTGATACTAACATGCATGGAGAAATAATAGAAATAACAAGAGAACATCAAATTTAAACCATCTAGCTATCATAATAGAACTCAACACTATCGCTGACAGTGACTCCCAAAAATCTTATGAGACTGAGTCATGAGCTCTACACGAATATACTATAAATCCCTAATATATTACTGTCTAAACAAAGAGTAAGCAGTAGAAAAAAAGGAAAGATGGTGACTCTGAGGCCTGCGAATGCAGGGTAGGCATACCTTGATGTTTTCGAACTTAATGCTCTACTTACTGGTTCCTAGCCTGGGTCGAGGTACCTGGATCTGCATAAAAATATGGAGAAGAGTAGTATGAGTATACCATAATGGTACCTCGTAAGTATCAAGCCTAACCTCGATAGAGTAATGGCGAGGCCAGGTCAATAAATCTACTAGGATAAGAAAAAGAAGGTAAACAGGTATAGTACAGTCTAATAATGGAAACGAGGAAAATGAGGCGGTAAAGCAATACAACAAGACAAGCTATAATTGAATTTAAATCAATAAAAGCAACAAGGAAGGAATACATAATAAGAACATAAGGAAAATAATGCGGACAAATACAAGTAAGGCAATGAGAGATAACAACAAGATTCACAACCAAGGTACCGCCTCGAAATCTCATTTCACAATCACAATCACAATTTTTCCTTATCCCGTCGCATGAGCCTTATATTTAGATAGTTTTGAAATTATTTTTCCCGAAATAGCTATACACACTTTCGCTCACCTTATGTCGCCGCATGGATTCAAGTAATTCCCTTACTAGCAACACGTACGTAAATCCTACCTTATGTTTTTCCATGCACATTAACCCCTATCCTTATACCTCCGCATGCGCATCAATATCACAACATAATCACAATTCACACCATAAGTATAGGTCATAACTTGCCAAAAGAATCAACAATACTAATGTTTCCACAACAAATAGCCCATGGCTCAACCACAATGTGCACAAGAGTCTGAATAATAACAAAATAATGGTGAATAGATCAACAAGAACAATATATCAACAAGTAATAACTTCGTCTCAAAGTGATAACAACTTTTATAGCTTCAACACCACTAGCTAAACAAGAGATATTCCATGAATTAACAACTTCAAGTAAGTAATCCACAATTAAAGAAGTAACAAGACAATAAGGAAGACAATAATTTCAACTACATCATATAAAAGCAAAATAACAAGTAAGAGGTGGAACAAGTTTTAACAATGTCAAATAAAGCATATGAGAGTAGATTAACAATGAAAGATAAAATATGCTATGGAAATCCGATTAAAGTCATTAAAAGTTGAGGTTTCTGATTATGAGGTATTTGTTATTCTCTGTTGTAATGGTAGATCCCTATTGCTTTCTATGTTTTTGTATCTCTATGTGTTGGGATTATGTTATTGGTTGTGTTGTGTTCATGATAATGAGTTGATATAGGGAACGGGTAGCGTGATGCAATAGTATTGGAATAAATTGATAATGGGATTGGGTCGCACACTGCAACAGATATTGATATGATATTAGGATTAGGTTGCACGCCGCAACATATATTGTGTTAAAGTTAGGATCGGATTGCGCGCCGCAACAGAGTATAATGTGCTATTGTGTTTGGAACTGTTTTGTCCTACCCCCGTACTATGATATGAGGATTTGGAGATGATGTTATTCTCGACCCCTCTATTATTTGACTTTCTGGTCCCAATCTTATGAGTTTTACCGTTTTCTTTACATTTCTGTCATCTTTTATTGTTATTAGTACAAGTTTACTGTGGGTTTCTTGTCATAGCCTCGTCACCTATTCATCGAGGTTAGGCTCAACACTTACAGAGTATATGGGGTCAGTTGTACTCATACTACACTTCTGCACTTCTTGTGCAGATCCCGGTGCTGGTCCCAGCAATGCGTGGAGGAGTTCGCTCGGATCTGACTTGCCCAGGAGACTTGAGGTAGAGCTGCTTGGTGTTCTTAGTCCCCAAAGTCCCCTACTATTTTTTATTTACTATTTATTTTGCTTCAGACAAATGTATTTCATTCAGACTATATTTTTAGTATTCTAGTTACTAATGTATTGTGACTCCGGCTATCAAGGATTGGTATAAATCGTGCTATTTACGAATTTATCGTATGTAATTCAGATTTTGCCAATAGTTCCTTATTATTATTATTATTATTATTATTATTATTATTATTATTATTATTATTATTGTTGTTGTTGTTGTTGTTGTTGTTGTTGTTGTTGTTGTTGTTGTTGTTGTTTTTGCTGTTTTTGTTGTTATTATTATCATACTGCTTTAAATTGTTAAACTTGGTTAATACTATGATTCACGTCGGCTTGCCTAGCAAATAGATGCAAGGCGCCATCACGGTCCCATGGTTGGGATTCGGGGTCGTGATAGGTGTGCGCGCAGATGTGATGGTATTTCTGCATCTGCGAGTTCGCGGCTGTGTTGGCTTGTCTGTAGATGTGGTTTATCGGGGCTTCAGTGTTATCCGTAGAACTTAAGTCTTTATCTCATATGCGATATTGTAGAAGTGGTTGTTGGACCGCATATGCGGAAGTGCTAGGTAGAAGCTTTTTATTTCAAGGGTTGAGTTATTTTATCACATTTTACGATCTAGAGCTCGAATGTGGGTGATTTTGGAGGCAATTTTCACTATTAGGAATGGAGTAGGTACTTTTTACTCGGATTATATTATTTTACATGATTCAACGTGGATTTTGGCATTTGATAAATGAATTTAAAAGAGAAATTGGGGGTTTTGTCTAAGTTTTTATAAAGTGAATAATTGGGTTTTGAATATCTATTCGGAATCGGATTTGAGTGAAATTAGTATGGGTGGACTGATATTCGAATGTGTTATCGAAATTTGTGAGTATTGACTGGTTTCGGGGTGCGATCCCTGGTTGACCTTTTTTGTTGACTTTGTGTATTTGGTTAAAGATTCAACCCTTAACGTTTGGGTTTGTTTTTTATGACATTATTTGATATTTTTGAGTTGTTTTTGGCTAGTTTTGAGCCGTTCAGAGTAGTACTCTGATTTGGTAAGTATCTAACCTAAACTTGGTTGAGGCACTAGTTGTCTTAGTTATTTGTGATAGCTACCTGTTATGAGTAGCGCACATGTGTGGGGCTAAGCCCGTGTGCAAGCACTAGGGTATTATCAGTGTCCAGGGTAGTGCTTAGGCTATGATACACCTTGTATTGATTAATAAGCTTCATGCTGTGATGTTTCTGTTATTTTTATCCCTGTTGTGAACTATTTGAGCCAAGTTTGAAGTTACATAGAGGTTAATCTCCTGATCAAACCTGATAGTTGCAACTTTGTTATGTATTTACCTAATTTGAACTATGATATCACACTTGCACATGCATACACCTTAGCATGTCACTTATACTAGTCCAAGAGTATGAAATTTGATGTTCTTTTATCATGTACATGTATTCTTGCATATCTGCTATATGTGTGACATGAATTGGACTAGTAACCTGTGACCACACAGAAAGAATTGTGATATTGTGTAAGTGACCATGCTTGGGGACTATGATGTTGTGCTTGAACACGCTGGGCGGATTGTGATATTGTGTATGTGACCACGCTGGATGGATTGTGATATTGTGTTTTTGACAACGCCAGCAGGATTACAAAATTGTGGTTGCGCCCACGCCGGGCAAATTTTGATATTATGCTTGTGACCATGTTGAGCAGATCCGTGATATTACTTGTGACCACGCCGGGTGGATTATGATATTGAGCTTCCGACCAAGACGGGCTGATTGCACGTGGCTACGTCGTACAACGTGTGAATATGGATCCATCCCCCTAGGGTCACCCTCTTATGTGTCTTCTTGATGGTGTAGATACGGATTCTGAGAAACCGACGAGTATCTGGTTGATGTGAGCTCTAGGAGAGTTGGTTATTAGTTTGATTTGGTTACTAAGTTTTTGATGTGGGCCTGAGAGTCCTGATGTAATTTCTATCTGGATTTGATTGCGCACCGCAACAAATTAATATTCGGTTATTGCATTTCATTTTTATTTGCAATTTCCTTGGTGTTTACTATATATATTTGCAAATCTTCCTTATATGCTGGATTGTTGACTGAGCAAAATACATTAAGAAAATTGAAGGCACCAAGTTCATTTTATTTGTGATTCATGATTTGATCCTATTTTCTGCTCTATACTTGTTGGAATTTATGACTTTATGTGATTGGCGAGTATCACTTATAATTCTTGCTTATATTACCTCGCAAAGATTAGTAATGAAACTTCTTAAGTACATAGGACCAGTTGATCATACCACACTTTTGCGCCTTGTGTGCAGATCTTGGAGCTCAGATGCTGTGGATGGCTGGAGTTGGCAATAAGGATGTACCTATCTTTCGGATATAGCTACCACCCATCATTGGTAGTTTTAGATTTGAATTATGTTTTATGTACATTTTAAGCAGACGTTGTATTTATTTCATATCAGCTTTGTAAATCTAAGTCTTAGCAGCTTATGACTTGTACTACCAATCCTTGGGATGTTATATAGAGACTCCATTGTTTCGTCTATTGATATTATTGTTCTCAATTGGGTGGTGTTGACTGTAATGGCTTGCCTAGAGGGTTGGGTTAGGCGTCATCATGACTAGAAAATTTTTTGGCCGTGACAGTGCCATTTGACTAGCTATGGCTTTCTTGTCGTATGATGATTCGAGCCAAAATTCTTTCGACCGCTTCGACAATGTTGTTTCCTTCTTCTACCACGAAAAAAAAGAATTTCACTTCTTTTTGAGAATATAAACCAGAAATATGAGTTGATACAGACGATACTTCAAGCACTTGTTATCCTAGTATTTTGGCTTTACTCCTTTTACTATGGCCAACAATATCTATGGCAACATCACTCTGCTTTTAGAGTATGATCTGGGGTCGATCTTCATTGTAGCCATCTTGGTGTTCTCAAACTTTGAGCGAAGAGATGATAGGTGAAAATTGTCCCATTAAGCATGCCAAAGTTTGTAACAACTAAATTTAATTCCTAAAAAATAAATAATCTATAAACGAAAAAAAGTAGTTAATTTATAATTTAGTAAATTGTGCGTGTTGCAATATTTAGACTATTTTAAATCAAATGAAGTAGTACTCTGATTCTTGTCCTTATGGTCGTCAACACAAGGGTTTGAATGCTCATTCTTAGATTGATGGACTAAATAATTTGTGATGATCCAAAAGGTCATCTTATGTTTTAGAACTCGATTCCATGTTCCGAGGCCTTCAAAACCTCATTTTATTCCTCCTCGATTTGCTTGCGCAGTCCGGGCGCGTTTCCGGAAAGCTTTTATGTTAAAAAATGATGAAATAACAATTTTTGGCACAAAAAGTTAATTTTTGGCACAAAAAGTTAATTTTTGTTGATTTCGGTCAACGTTTTGAGTAACCAGACCCAGACCTGTATTTTGACGGTCCCGGTGGGTCCGGATTAAAATATGGGACATCTGGGCGTATGCCCGAAATTGAATTCCGAGGTCCCTAGCTCGACATATGAATTTTTGATTAAAATGAAAGCTTGAAATTATAACGGTTTAAAGAAATTTGGTGTTTGATCTTGTGTGTATCGGGTCCGTATTTTTGTTCTGGAGCCCGGTACAGGTCCGTTATGATATTTATACCCTACCTGTGAAATTTTTTAAGAAACGGAACTGATTTGACGTGATTCGGACGTTCGGTTGAGAAGTGTCACGACCCAACCCCGGTCGTGATGGCGCCCAACACACTGCTAGGCAAGCCCGACCATTTACACAACCTTAGCCAATTAATCTAGATAGATAAATAAATATTCACTAATAAAATACCAATTTAAGTGCGAAATCTCTGAAATAATCTCTAATATTCGAAAACCCCAAAATAAAATAGTAGTCAGCCCACAGAATCTGGTGTCACGAACATGAGCCTCTAATACAGAATATTCACCTAATCACAAATCTGTCTAGGAAAGAAAATGCAAATAAAAGGATAAAGATAGATGGGAGAGATCAAGGCTGCGAACGACATGCAGCTACCTCGATACTCCCCAGATCCTGCTGCTCAGCTAACAAATCCTCACTCACCCTGTGGTGTACCTGGATCTGCACACAAGGTGCAGGGAGTATTGTGAGTACTTCCAACCCAGAAAGTAATAAACATAAATAAGGGTTGACAGTAAGAAATCCTGGACATGCACAAAATAAGCTATAATTACAGCAGCTCAATCTAAATACCATCAACTCAATAAACTAATGAAAAACAATTATAGAATATCACATCAGATAAATAAGTAAATGGCAATCAAGTATGCAATGCAACACACAAACTGGTACCTCCAGTACCCCGCTGCGGCCGTGCAGCCCGCTCCATTTATTTAACGTCGACGGCGCTCACTCGGGGTGTGCAGACTTCGGGAGGGGCCCCTTACGGCCCAAGCGCAATAATAAGCCATCTCGTGGCATCAAACAGGCCCTTGGCCTCATATCAATATCATTATCATACCGCTGCGGCGTGCAGCCCGATCCAATAATCAGTCCAAAATCACATAAGCCTTTCGGCATAGTATAAAAATATTCAGCCCAAACTTTATTTAAAAATATTAATTTAGTTTCTGCTTTAAGAAAAATGGCTGAGTTTGCAAAACAGTGTCAAACACCAGGACTGAGTTCAATATCTATAAATATGGTAAGAAACCAGTAAAATAATCCCTGAAGGATTCAAGTAGTTGGCACGAAGCCCAATTATGACAATTAATCTATTTTTATAAGGATATTACAAATCTACAATCAAATAGGTATCAATTTTATTAAACGGGACGGACCAAGTCACAATCCCCGACGGTGCTCTACCCCACGCCCGTTATCCGGCGTGCAAGTCACCTCACATAGCACTACGTTGTGCAAATTTGGGGTTTCAAACCCTCAACACAGCATTTACATTTATTACTAACCTCAAGCCGGCCAAAGTCCTAGCTTGCTATGCCCTTGCCTTTCAAATTCACCTCTTCGCGCATCGAATCTGACCAAAACCACAACGAATACGTCACAATATGCTAAGGGAATATAACCCAATCGAAAAGACTCGAAAAACATCGAAGTTGGCAAAACCCGAGCCCCGGGCCCACTTCTCGAAAAATTATAAAATTTACATCACCGGATTCCTTATCTCGCCACGAGTCCATGCATATAAAGAACACCAAAATCGGAGTCCAAATGACCCCTCAAACTCCCAATTTTGTTCTCTTAGGTTTCAAGCCCTAAACCACCATTTTTGACCTTAATTCCTTGAGTTTAAAGTGAAATTTCATGTATTTGCATGATAAAATTGTGTTCCAAGTCCAAGAATGCTTACCTGATCGAAGTCCTTGAATTTCCTCTTCAAAATCGCTCAAGAACACCCCAAGTCCGAAGTAGATATATGTGTTCTGTAAATATTTCGCGAAGGGAATTAAAACCCTTTCTGATCAGTTATTTCCGCTTCTGCGGTCCTTTGTCGCTTCTGCGACTACCGCATCTGCAGTAATATTTCCGCTTCTGCGGAATCTCCTAAAATTCAAAAACCGCTTCTGCGGTCTCCCTTCCGCATCTGCGGCTTTGCAGATGCGGCTCCCATAACCGCTTCTGCGAAAACAGCACCAGGCCCAAAAGTCGCTTCTGCGATCCTCCCTTCGCCTCTGCGCGATCGCTTCTGCGGTCCATTTCCGCAGAAGCGAAAATACCAGATATCAGATATGAACCTGCAATCTCCAACTTCAATTTTCATCCCGTTAGCCATCCGAAATCACCCCGAGGCCCCCGGGACCTCAACCAAAGACACCAACATGATCCAATACCTTATTCAAACTTGCTCCAATCATCAAACACCTCAAACAACACTAAAATCATCATTTCTCATCGAATTCAAGCCTAAGTTCTTCTAAAACTTCCGAAACACGCATTCGATCAAAAACCCAACCAGAATACCTCCGAATGACCTGAAATTTTGCACACACATCCAAAATCACCTAACGAAGCTACTGCAACTCTCGGAATCTCATTCCGACCCCCGGATCAAAATCTCACCTACCAACCGGAATTCGCCAAAATACTAACTTCCCAATTCCAAGCCCTAATTATCACACGAACCTCCAAAATCCAATATCCGATCGCACTCCTAAGTCACAAATCATCCCCCGAAGCTAACCAAATCATCGGAATTCAAATTCGAGCCCTCTAACACAAAAGTCAACATCCGGTTGACTTTTTCCAACTTAAGCCTTCTTAAAAGAGACTAAGTGTCTCATTTCTTTCAAAAACCATTCCAAACCAACTCTAACACATCAAATACTGATAATGAAACAATGAAGAAGCATAACATAGGTGAAACGGGGCGGTAACTCACGTGACGACGGGTCGGGTCGTCACATCCTCCCCAACTTAAACAAATGCTCGTCCTCGAGCGGGTCAAGAAACATACCTGAAGTCTCAAATAGGTGAGGATATCTGCTCCGCATACACCCGGGGTGATCCCACGTCACCCTATCTCGCATAGGTCCGATAACACAACACAGCTGAAATTTCACAATCCTTCTAAGTCCATATACCATTGAACCACATTGCAACTTTCCAAAATCATACACAAGATCAGAACCTCACATCTATACTCAGAATAAGCCCGAACCAGTTGTAAGAACCCATACCTGCAACCTCAGGTGCAACCATATGATATACTACATAACCCGAACACGTCGAAACGATAACTTCTATTCACAGCGTTTGCCCCACAACACCCGAATTACCGTAGAAAACCTCTTATCAACTAAGGTCTTATTCCAACACTTCCATATACTGCCAACGATAAATGGAACACGCAATAAACCGTAACCATTTTCAGATCAACCATTCATGAAACCACTTCTCCTTGGCAAATACTACATCAAATTTCTGAATTGAAGCTCGATATTATCCTTCCAACATACTGAAATCGAATTTGCTCGTACTCATTAAAGATCCCAACAATCTCACTAATCAACACCCTACTCTGGTGACATTACACATTTAGTACAGGACTAAGCCACAACTCGCACAATACGCGCACCAATAAGTAACAGTCCGAACATACTCAATTCTTAAAATGACTTAAATGAAAGAGTTGTACTTCTAGCTCTCAGGTACCACCACAACACAAAACTGAGAGCCCGCCTCCTATCATAGAGACAGAACACACAAATCTACTCGCAGTATCATACCTCCACTTAACTTCGTCCATTGCGTGACCTCATCCAGTACGAATTGCTTAGGCAATAAGCCATCCGCCGTACATAATCAAAAGTCTCGTATGATGCCACAAGGTGCTGATAGGCTTCCGATTAAATCGCGGTACAAAAAGGAAGACGAACTTTGGAAGGAACTGCCTAGCTCACGCACTAATACATGCTCTCCTTAGAAAATAGGAAGTAAGGCATACAAAAATAGCATATAGGAAACTATGCTCAATGACACATTGTTGCGACGCGCAACCCGATCCAAATAACACACTCACCTAAGGAGGTGTACATCGAGCTAAATTGCTCATTAATATAAAATACCGAATTTCGGTCACAAGCACGCTAAGTGCGTGATACCGTCCCTGAGGGGACATATGGCTCTATACGCTACCAAACTCAAGCTCAACTGAGGAGCGATATACAATCTGAACATCGAGAGCCATTTACTCATAAATATCATTTCTACATGGATCCTCAACGCATAAGAATTTTCTCAAACTGTCTCACAACTTACACGGCGCAGTGTAGCACTGCATAACATATCTGACAACGAAGTAACACCCTGACTCCTCCTCCATGAGGAGCGCATCACTGAAATGAACCCGTTTGACCTAACATAGAGCCCATATTCCCATTTGAATCCATCCACCGACCTCAAGCCGATCCTGATCGCACTGAACTAGGTTAATTACCTTTCAAAGGTCCCTAACAACTCATCTTCCGCTCGTACCACATAAGAACATCCATCATAGTCGGAGAAATCATCCGCAGTCCACAACCCAATAGACTGAGTGCCCTTCGGCATATTTTCTCAATTCAATGATATGATCACAACCTTCGTACATGGTTCAAGTCTTCAATCGATCAAGTGACTAACTTCCATACTTACACAATCTTCCTGTGGGACACCCTCCCACAACCTACCATCACGAATAACTGGGTCGTACCTCCAAACCATCGGCTGCACTAACGCTGAAAAGCGATCAATAATTATCAACCAGGATGCAAAGCCTTTTCACAAAACACCGTTCTCAGGCGATGCTGAAGACAATACCGATTTACCTTAAACGTCGAGACTTCTTCCCTGCTCGTCCGAGCTCGTGACATCCTTGTCCATACCGAGTTGTTACCTCTATCTTCACTTCAAATTCCATACCACTCATTGCACCCAACATGTCAACATACGGTAGGACACGCTCTTCACTACAGCTTCGGAACCATTATTAGATTAATACTTCATTATATAAAACTCTCCACTTAACTCACTTCAGGAGACCATAGCAACACACAGGTGAATTCTCATAACCGTAGAATATGCAAATCTCTAAGTAGTGATCCAACCCACCATGACCCTTTCGGGATCCGCCTACATGTAACATGCCCATAACATTGGAATACTCCTGAATAACATCATTTACGACGGACGATAGGCCTCACCTGAACCGCCACAAATCACATGCGTAACCCGATCATGCTGAAGGAATTGATCTCTACCACCAATATGCCAACAGATATATGGCTAACCAATCCATCTTCTTTCGACTTACCCTGATTGCCCTAGGAATAATAGTAACGGCATTCAACATATAACACCATCCATCCGCACTCATCCCGAGTGACTTTGAATCACGAGACCATGCTGTCTCACATCCCACGAACCATTTTGTACCTTCCAACTGCTACATCGCAAATCAAAACATCCTAGAACATTCTACGAATTCCGAACCATTACTTGCACCTTCCTGATAGTGCTACATAGGATCCCATAATTGACATAGAAAAATTACACATCTTGACCTCTCCCAATGGAGACTCAGTTCTAATCACATATACAAATTCAAGATACCCAATTGTCACATGTAGAATCTCGACCACATTAGTACTATTCTCGAGAGTCATTTACTCTATTTAACTGCATTTAGCCTGGTCAAATGAACAGAACCACCCGTGCTTCGTTAGCACTTCGACACCGCAAGATATGACCTCGTCAAAATACAAGCACCTTCCTACTCTATGTACCGAGTACTCCTTACTAACAACAACTTAAGACATCCTGTGATTCTCACACATATACGAGGTACCGTATAACCTTTGAAAATAAAATAAATTCCTTCACAGCCATCCTCGACCCCAATCTCCGTAAGCCATAGCTAACTCACCAAAGCGCCTCAAACTAGAACCAACATAGCATTTAGCCATGCAATTAAGTTAATCAATAGCAACTCCCCAACTTGGCTCGAAGCCATAGCTCAAAACGCATTCAATAAATCATACGCATGTACTCTATTACTGCCATAATATCATAGTGAGATTAACCCCACTCCCTTATAAGCTTGTGAAAACATAGATCAGTTAGAATTTTAACTCTTCTGCAATTCTCACCTTCATCTTAGCTATAGGTACACCCACTCTCTAAGCGACCAATTTAGAATTTTGACACATCTTCTTCACTTGTAAATGAGATATTCTAACATACACATAAGGATCACACTACTTTAGAACACTCCGCAGGAGATAACCTACCTGTTTTCGCCTCAATATAAAATTTCTGCATATCCTCCACCATTATACACATCACATAGTTACTTAGCCTTCCCGAGTCCGAACTCATACCGCAGTATGGACTTACTTCACTCCCAACTAGGAGCCTTGAGAAGATTCTTCACACGCCCATAACTCGGG
>NW_017671174.1:130535-172981 GCF_001879085.1 Nicotiana attenuata
GCCCAACACATTGCTAGGCAAGCCCGACCATTTACACAACCTTAGCCAATAAATCTAGATAGATGAATAAATATTCACTATTAAAAATACCAATTTAGTGCGGAATTTCTGAAATAATTTCTAACATTCGAAAACCCCAAAATGAAAACAGAGTACTGATCAACCCACAGAATCTGGTGTCACGAACATGAGCCTCTAGAAGCAGATTATTCACCTATTACAAGTCCGACTAGGAAAAATAATACGAATAAAATAATAAAAGATAGAAGGGAGAGATCAAGGCTGCGAACGCCATGCAGCTACCTCGACACTCTCAGATAATTGCTGCTCCGCTAACAAGTCCTCACTCACCCTTTGGTGTACCTGGATCTGCACACAAGGTGCAGGGAGTATTGTGAGTACTTCCAACTCAGAAAGTAATAAATATAAATAAGGTCTGAGGATAAGAAATCCTAAATAAACACAAAGTAAAGCTAATAATACCCTTAAACAACAATACAGTTAGAATAAACATCACAACAGATGAAGAAATAAATAACAATTAAATATGTAATGCAACACATAAACCGGTACCTCCAGTACCCCGCTGTGGTCGTGCAGCCCGCTCCATTTATTTAACGTCGACGGCGCTCACTGGGGGTGTGCAGACTCCGGGAGGGCCCCCTTACGGCCCAAGCGCAATAATAAGCCATCTTGTGGCATCAAACAGGCTTTTGGCCCCATATCAATATCATTATAATACTGCTGCGGCGTGCAGCCCGATCCCATACTCAGTCCAAAAATCACACAATAGTATAAAAATATTCCACCCAAACTTCATTTAAAAATATTAACTTAATTTCTAATTTAAGAAAATGGCTGAGATTTCAAACACAGTATTAAATACCAGGACTGAGTTTAATATTTATAAATATGGTAGGAAACCATTAAAATAATCCCTGAAGGATTCAAGTAGTTGGCACGAAGCCCAATTATGACAATTAATCCATTTTTTTATAAGGATATTACAAATCTACAATCAAATAGGTATCAATTTTATTAAGCGGGACGGACCAAGTCACAATCCCTGACGGTACTCTACCTCACGCCCGTTATCCGGCGTGCAAGTCACCTCACATAGCACTACGTTGTGCAAATTCGGGGTTTTAAACCCTCAACACAGCATTTACATTTATTACTAACCTCAAGCCGGCCAAAGTCCAAGCTTGCTATGACCTTGCCTTTCGAATTCACCTCTTCGCGCGTGGAATCTGACCAAAACCACAACGAATACGTCACAATATGCTAAGGGAATATAACCCAATCGAAAAGACTCGAAAAACATCGAAAATCACGAAGTTGGCAACCCGAGCAGCGGGCCCACTTCTCGAAAAATTATAAATTTTACATCACCGGATTCCTTATCTCGCCACGAGTCTATACATATAAAGAACACCAAAATCGGAGTCCAAATGACCCCTCAAATTCCCATTTTTGTTCTCTTAGGTTTCAAGCCTTAAACCACCATTTTTGACCTTAATTCCTTGAGTTTTCAGTGAAATTTCATGTATTTGCATGATAAAATTGTGTTCTAAGCCCAAGAATGCTTACCTGATCGAAGTCCTTGAATTTTCTCTTCAAAATCGCTCAAGAACACCCCAAGTCCGAAGTAGATATATGTATTCTGTAAATATTTCGCGAAGGGAATTAAAACCCTTTCTGATAAGTTATTTCCGCTTCTGCGGTCCTTTGTCGCTTCTGCGACTACCGCATCTGCGGTAATATTTCCGCTTCTGCGGAATCTCCTAAAATTCAAAAACCGCTTCTGCGGTCTCCCTTCCGCATCTGCGGCTTCGCAGATGCGGCTCCCATAACCGCTTCTGCGAAAACAGCACCAGGCCCAAAAGTCGCTTCTGCGATCCTCCCTTCGCCTCTGCGCGATCGCTTCTGCGGTCCATTTCCGCAGAAGCGAAAATACCAGATATCAGATATGAACCTGCAATCTCCAACTTCAATTTTCATCCCGTTAGCCATCCGAAATCACCCCGAGGCCCCTGGGACCTCAACCAAAGACACCAACATGATCCAATACCTTATTCAAACTTGCTCCAATTATCAAAACACCTCAAACAACACTAAAACCATCATTTCTCATCGAATTCAAGCCTAAGTTCTTCTAAAACTTCCGAAACACGCATTCGATCAAAAACCGTACCAGAATACCTCCGAATGACCTAAAATTTTGCACACACATCCAAAATCACCTAACGAAGCTACTGCAACTCCCGGAATTTCATTCCGACCCCTGGATCAAAAATCTCACCTACCCACCGGAATTCGCCAAAATACTAACTTCCCCAATTCAAGCCTAATTATACACCGAACCTCCAAAATCAATTCTGATCGCACTCCTAAGTCACAAATCATCCCTCGAAGCTAACCAACATCGGAATTCAAATCCGAGGCCTCTAACACAAAAGTCGACATCCGGTTGACTTTTTCCAACTGAAGCCTTCTTAAAAGAGACTAAGTGTCTCATTTCTTATCAAAACCATTCCAAACCAACTCTAACACATCAAATACTGATAATGAAACATGAAGAAGCATAACATTGGGGAAACGGGGCGGTAACTCACGTGACGACGGGTCGGGTCGTTACAAGAAGTTATAAATTTTAAAACTTTCTTGAAAATTTCATTCAATTTGGTGCTAAACTCGTAGTTCTAGGTATTACTTTGGCGATCTAAAGCACGAGCAAGTCTGTATAATATTTTTAGACTTGTGTGGATATTTGGTTTGGAGCCCCAAGGGCTCGGGTGAGTTTCGGACAGGCTTCGGGATGTTTTAGACTTAGAAACATTCTGGTTTTCTATAGCTTCAGCACTTGCTAGTTTCCTTCTTAGCATTCGTGAAGCTTTTCACGCGAACGCGAAGTGTAAGTTGGGCTGTGGATGGATTCATTCTATGCGAACGCGAGGCTTCGGTCGCGAACGAGGAGCACTGGGGGGTTTTCTCTTCGCAACGTAACCGGCTTGACGCGAACGCGTAGTGTATTGGAGGTGGGCTGGGAATCATCGAGTTGTTCTACGCAAACGCAGGCCTAGGATCGCGAACGCGAAGGTCAGGGGGGACAGACCATCGTGAACGCGTGAAACTCTTCGCGAACACGAAGGGCGTTTTGGCTGCGGTGCATCGCGATCACGACAGGTCTCTCGCGAACGCGATGAAGACCTGTCCGGGGATTTTAACAACAGAACAAAAACGGGACTTCTTCCCAAATTCATATTTCATCATTACAACTCGACCTAGGGAGATCTTTGAAGAGGGATTTGAACACCAAATCATAGGTTTGCACTCTTTAACTCATTTTCTTCAAATTTCATTATCACCCATTGAATTCCTAGTCCTTAATCTTGATCTTTAAGGGTAGAATATTATGGATGTTGGGAGAATTGGGGATTTTGAAATTTTGGGGATTTAGACCTCCATTTGGGGTCGAATTCCGGAACTAATTACATATTTGGACTGCGGGTGAATGGTTGAATGGGTTTTGGTCCAAACCTCGAGTTTTGACTAAGCGGGCCTGGGATCGGTTTTTGACTTTTTGGAAGAAATATTGGGAAACATATAATTATGTATTGGAATTGATTTCTTTAGCGATAATTGATGTTATTAAATTAATAATGACTAGATACGAGTGGTTCGAAGGTGGAAACTAGAGGAAAAGGTGTAATTGAGCAGTGAGTGGCCTGTGGATCGAGGTAAGTGTTGTGTCTAACTTTGACTCGAGGGATTAGGGATCCCCGACTTAATTGCTATGTGAAAATCCATGTGTGTGGCGTATAGGTGAAGTGACGAGCACCTATGCACCGCAAATTTATCTGTTTTCCCTATTTTCTTCCCGTTTATAATACATTGTTTCCTGCCTTAACTGCTACATGTTTCAATGGTATTTCCAGGCTTAATTGATACTTGTTAGACCTTGTTTTCATTGTGGAAGGTATTAGCTATTCCGTACTTTCATTGTCTCTTGTTATTGGCTCAAGTAGGTTATCAGTGTTTTATAGTATGTTGTGGATTGATTTCGCTGAGTAGTATAATTTGAGTAAAGTTTGCTAATTGTACAGTTTTCCGTTTGCTTTAGTTTGAGCTAAATTGTAAAATTTCTGTTCATATTGTATGATTGGTAATAATATGGTGGGATCGGGTTGCACACCGCAACTGGAGGAATAAGGGTGATATATTGAGGAGGAATAAGGGTGAAATGCTATAATATGGTGGGATCGGGTTGTACGCCACAACAAGAGTAATAAGGGTGGTATATTGCATAGGAATAAGGGTGAATCACTATTGTACGGTGGGATCGGGTTACATGCCGCAACAGGAGGGATAAGGGTGGATTGATATGATCATATGGTGGGATCGGGATGTGCGCCACATCAGTTTATGTGTTTATGTATTTTCTTCTACTGTGAAGTTGTTCTATAGTTTTGCATTTCACGTAAGGATTGATTATATCTGGGTTCTGATGAGATAATTGAGTTCGGTATTCATTACTTGCAAGTTACTTTTTTATTTTGCTTCGTACTTTTCTGCTTTTATTATACACCATATGCAGATTTTTATTGTAATTGCCCCTCCATAGCCTCGTCACTTGTTCGTCGAAGTTAGGCTCGGCACTTACCAGTACATGGGGTTGGTTGTACTGATACTGTACTATGCACTTTGTATGCAGATTTCGGAGCAAGCGGTGGCTGATTGAGAGGTTGGCTTCAGGTTACACGATATGGAGACCAAGGTAGTCCTGCTGGCGTCCTCAGGACCTGGCATCCCCTTCCACCTCGCTAAATTACTGTTTTACTTTATTTCCAAAACAGTTGTGCTTTCTTTCAGACTGAAGTTTGCACAAAACTCATAGTTATTCGTGGATTATGACATCGGATTCTAGGTAGTAGTAGTAGTAGTAATAGTTTTGGTAATAGTTTATAAACAAGGAGGCTTTTTAGTGTGTTTACATTTAATCGTTGAAATGTAATGGAAATTGGTTAATAATACTCTAACGTTGGCTAGCCTAGCAAGTGAGATGTTAGGCGACATCACGGTCCTGATGGTGGGAATTTCGGGTCGTTACAAGTTGGTATCAGAGCACTAGGTTGCCTAGGCCTCATAATTCACGAACAATCTTAGTAGAGTTTAAGGGATCATTACGGAGACGTCTGTGCTTATCCCAGAGGCTACAGAATTTAGGAACAATTTCACTTCTATTCTTTTCTATTGTGCGATTTGATCTCTCAATTATACTTGAACTCTCTACTCTTGTTCCTTCGCAGATGGCGAGAACACGTACCACTTCATCAGCTTAGCAGCAGCCTGAGCCCCCAGTTGCAGCTCCTATGAGGGGCAGAGGACGAGACCGAGGTCGTTCTAGAGGCTGAGGCTGAGGCAGCGCTCGACCTAGAGCTCGAGCAGCAGTACCACTGGCGGAGCCTCAGGTAGAGTTTGATGAGGAGACTCCAACCCAGACCGTTCCAGCAGGGCCAGCTCAGGTTCCAGAGGGATTCATCGCTACCCCGGTACTTCAGGATGCTTTGGTGTATCTAGTGGGCCTTATGGAGAGTGTTTCTCAGACCGACACATTCCCTGTAGCACCAGCTAACTCTTGGGTTGGGGGAACAACACCGACTCCCGCTACCCATACTCCGGAGCAGATGGCTCCTCCGTTTCAAACTCCAGCAGCTCAACCCGTTAGGGTAGTTCCGCTGGGTGTTGCAGTACAGACCGGTGATGGGACTGCTATGTCTTCTGAGGCTTTGTGGAGATTGGATAGGTTTACCAAGCTTTTTCCAGTTCAATATGGTGGTACATCTTCTGAGGATCCCCAGGACTATCTAGACAGTTGTCATGAGGTGTTATGGAATATGGGAATAGTGGAGACCAATGGGGTCGACTTTGCTGCATTTCATCTGTCAGGTTCCGCCAAGAGATAGTGGAATGATTTTGTGTTGACTAGACTAGTTGGGCCTCCTGCTTTGACTTGGGACTAGTTTTCTCTGATAGTTCTTGAGAAGTTCCTTCCTGTTACACTGAGAGAGGACTATCGCATGGAGTTTGAGCGTCTCTAGCAGGGCAGGATGTCCGTTACTCAGTACGAGATCCGCTATATTGATTTTGCCGATCATGCTCTTCTTATGCTTCCTACCGAGAGAGAGAGGGTGAGGAGGTTTATTGAGGGACTTGCTCAGCCTATCAAACTGCAGATGTCTAAGGAGATAGGGAGTGATATTTCTTTCTAGGATGCAACCAATGTGGTCTGACGAGTTGAGATGGTTCTATCTCAGGGGAGTGGTCAGGGGTCTGACAAGATGTCGCGTCACTCTGGTGGATTTAGTGGGGCCTCATCTGGAGGTCGGGGTACTTTTGGTAGGGTCAATCTTCCCAGGCCGTTTCATTCAGCACTTCAGACATCCCATGGAGCTTCAGGGAGTCGTGGTCCTTATGTACCTCCTTTAGGGCAGCCAGCTTATAGTGCACCACCAACTCCTATCAGAGAACCTCCTTTTCAGGGTTATTACCTCGGCCAGTCGGCTCGTTGGGGTGAGTCTCAGTTTCTACAGCCGCACTATCAGGATGGATGTTTTGATTGTGGTGAGTATGGGCATATCCGGAGGACCTGTCTGAGATTAGTGGGCATCCGCCACAGCAGCAGGGTTCTCGTGCCATGATTTCAGCACTGCCCTCTCAGCCAGCTAGAGGTAGGGGTCAGGGAGCTAGAGGTAGAGGTCAGGCCGCTAGAGGTGGAGGTTAGGCCGTTAGAGGAGCAGGAGGTCGTCCCAGAGATATGGTTCAGAGTGGTGGGCCCCAGCCCGATGTTATGCTTTCCCAGCCAGGCCTGAGGCTGAGTCATCTGACATTGTTATAACATGTATTGTTTCAGTTTGCAGTAGAGATGCTTCGGTTTTATTTGATCCAGGGTCTACATACTCCTATGTGTCATCTTACTTTGCTTCATATTTGGTTGTGCCTTGTGATTCTTTGAGTGCTCCCGTGTATGTGTCCACCCCGGTGGGGGATTCTATTATTGTAGATCGTGTCTATCATTTGTGTGTGGTTAATATTGGGGGTCTTGAGACTAGTGTAGATCTCCTACTTCTCGATATGGTTGATTTTGATGTTATTTTAGGGATGGATTGGTTGTCACCTTACCATGCTATATTGGACTATCACGCCAAGAATGTGAATTTAGCATTACCGGGGTTTCCTCGATTAGAGTGGAGAGGGACTCCGGGTCATTCTACCAGTAAGGTCATCTTTTATATGAAGGCTCGGCGTATGGTCTAGAAGGGTTGTTTGGCTTATTTGGCTTATGTTGGTGATTCTAGTGCGGAGGTTCCTTCCATGGACTCTGTACCAGTTGTTCGGGAGTTTCCTGAGGTATTTCCTGCAGACCTGCCGGGGATGCCACCCGACAAGGACATTGACTTCTGTATTGATTTGGCTTCGGGCACTCAGCCCATTTCTATTCCGCCATACCGGATGGCCCCGCCAGAGTTGAAAGAATTGAAGGAGTAGTTGCAAGATTTTCTTGATAAGGGCTTTATTAGACCTAGTGTCTCACCCTGGGGTACGCCGGTGTTATTCGTAAAGAAGAAGGATGGATCGATGAAGATGTGCATAGACTATCGACAGTTAAACAAAGTCACCATCAAGAACAAGTATCCATTTCCGAGGATTGATGAATTATTTGATCAACTTCAAGGTGCCAAGGTGTTTTCAAAGATCGATTTGAGGTCTGGTTACCATCAGTTGAGGATTCGGGCATCAGATGTCCCTAAGACAACTTTTTGGACTCGATATGGGCATTTTGAGTTTCTAGTGATGTCATTTGGGCTGACAAATGCCCCAGCAGCATTTATGGATTTGATCAACCGGGTGTTCAAGACTTACTTTGACTCCTTTGTGATTTTGTATATTGATGATATCTTGATCTACTCCCGCAGCCGAGAGGAGCATGAGCAGCATCTTCAGGTCGTTCTTCAGAATATGAGAGACAGCCGGTTATATGCTATGTTTTCAAAATGCGAGTTTTGGTTGAGTTCAGTTGCTTTCTTGGGTCACGTTGTATCAGCAGATGGTATTCAAGTGTATCCTAAGAAGATTGAGGCAGTCAAGCATTGGCCTAGACCCACATCAGCTACAGAGATATAGAGTTTCTTGGGATTGGCGGGTTATTACCGTTGGTTTGTGGAGGGGTTATCATCTATACATCCTTGATGACCAGGTTGATCTAGAAAGGTGCCACGTTCAGATGGTCGGACAAGTGTGAGGCGAGCTTTCAGAAGCTTAAGACTGTTTTGACTACGACACCGGTGTTGGTATTGCCCACAGGTTCAGGGCCTTATATAGTATATTGTGATGCATCTCGTATGGGACTTTGTGCGGTAATAATGCAGGGTGGCAAGGTTATTGCATATGCTTCACAGCAGCTAAAGATTCACAAGAAGAATTATCCAATTCATGACTTAGAGTTGGCAGCCATTGTTCACGTGCTGAAGATTTGGAGGCACTATCTATCTGCCGTGTTGTGTTAGGTGTTCACGGATCATATGAGCTTACACTATTTGTTCAAGCAGAAGGAGCTCAATTTGAGGTAGAGAAGTTGGTTGGAGCTATTGAAACACTATGATATCACCATCTTGTATCACCTCGGGAAGGCCAATGTGGTGGCCGATGATTTGAGTATAAAGTTGGCCAGTATGGGCAGCCGTGCGTGCATTCCAGCCGGTCAGAGACCGCTTGCATTTGATGTTCAGGCCTTGGCCAATCATTTCGTGAGGTTGGATGTTTCTGAGCCCAGTCGAGTTTTAGCTTGCACAGTTGCTTGGTGTTCCTTATTTGAGCACATCAGAGATCAGCAATACGATGACCCTCATTTGCTTGTCTTTAGGGACACAGTGTGACGGGGTGATGCCAAGCAGGTTACGGTTCGAGATGGTGGAGTTTTGAGGATGCAGGTCGTGTTTGTGTGCCTAATGTGGATGGACTTCGTGAGTTGATTCTAGAGGAGGCCCACAGTTCCCGTTATTCTATTCATCCGGGTACCGCCAAGATGTATCAGGACATACGGCAGCATTATTGGTGGAGGAGGATGAAGAAGGATATTATTGTATATGTAGCTCGGTGTTTTAATTGTCAGCAAGTAAAGTACGAGCATCAGAGACCTGGTGGTTAGCTTCAGAACATAGAGATTCCTGAGTGGAAGTGGGATCGTATCAGTGTGGATTTCATTTTTGGACTCCTACGAACTCAAAGGATGTTCAATGCAGTTTGGGTTATTGTAGATAGATTGACCAAGTCAGCGCATTTCATTCCTGTGGCAGTTTCTTATACTTCGGAGCGGTTGGTAGAGATTTATATCCGTGAGATCGTTCGTCTTCACAGTGTGTCCGTGTCTATCATTTCCGATCGAGATACGTAGTTTACCTCGCACTTCTGGAGGGCAGCACAATGTGAGTTGGGTATGTGGGTCGAGTTGAGGACAACATTTCATCCTCAGACAGACAGACAGTCCGAGTGTACTATTCAGATGTTGGAGGATACGCTCCGCGCCAGTGTTATTGACTTTGGAGGTTCCTGGGATCAGTTCTTACCATTTGCGGAGTTTGCCTACAGCAGCAGTTATCAATCGAGCATCCAGATGGCTCCCTATGAGGCGTTATATGGTAGACGGTGTCGATCGCCGGTTGGATGGTTTGAGCCGGGGGAGGCTCGGTTGTTGGGTACAGATTTGGTACACGGTGCCTTTGATAAGGTTAAGATCATACAGGATAGACTTCGTACAGTTCAGTCCAGGCAGAAGAGTTATGTCGACCATAAGGTTCGTGATATGGCATTCATGGTCGGAGAGAGAATGTTGCTTCAGGTACCGCCCATGAAGGGCGTAATGAGGTTTGGAAAGAAGGGCAAGTTAAGCCCAAGGTATATGGGGCCTTTTGAGATCCTTGAGCGAGTGGGGGAGGTGGCCTACAGACTTGCGTTGCCCCTAGGTTTATCAGCGGAACATCTAGTGTTTCATGTGTCCATGCTTCAGAAGTATCACGGCGATCCATCCCACGTGTTTGATTTCGGCACTGCCTAGTTGGACAAGGATTTGACCTCAGTGGCGGAGGCAGGGCTTTTGCTAAAAGGGTTCAAAAAAGGAATAAGTTAAAAAATTTAATGAGATTGTAGCTAGTGGAAATTGAACCAATGACCTTATAATGGTTGTAAACCCCCTTGACCATTAAGCCATGCTTTTGGGATATGTGAAGGGGATTCAAGACATAATATATAGAGGTAAAAATCAGATTTTGCCTTAAATACCCAGTGTAATTTTTCGGCGAAGGGGATTTGGGTGAACACCCTTGCGCTCCCCTAAATCCGCCACTGTTTGACCTACCAGGAGGAGCCGGTGGCCATTTTAGAGTGGAAGGTTCGTCAGTTGAGATCAAAGAGTTATCCTTCGGTTCAAGTGCAGTTGAGAGGTTAGCATGTTGAGGCAGCTACCTAGGAGTCCGAGTCCGATATGCGGAGCAGATATCCCTACCTTTTCACCGGCTCAGGTACTTTTCTATGTCCGTTCGGGGACGAACGGTTGTTTTAGAGGCAGAGAATGTGATGACCCAATAGGTCATCTTATGTTTTAGAACTTGATTTCGTATTCCGAAGCCTTCAAAACCTTATTTTATTCATACTCGATTCACGTGCGCAGTCCGAGCGCATTTTTGGAAAGCCTTTATGTGGAAAAATGATGAAATAATAATTTTTCGCCTAAAAAGTTAATTTTTGTTGACTTCGGTCAATATTTTGAGTAAACGGACCCAGACACGTATTTTGATGGTCCCGGTGGGTCCGTAGTAAAATATGGGACCTGGGCGTTTGCCCGGAATCGAGTTCCGAGGTCCCTAGCTCGAGATATGAATTTTTGATTGAAATTGAAGGACTGAAATTATAATGGTTTAAAGAAATTTGGAAATGTTTGATGTTGTTTGTATCGGGTCCGTATTTTGGTTCTGGATCCTGGTACAAGTCCGTTATGATGTTCAAACCCTATCTGTGAAATTTTGTAAGAAACAGAAATAATTTGACGTGATTTGGACGTCCGGTTGAGAAGTTAGATGTTTTAAAACTTTCTTGAAAATTTCACTCAATTTGGTGCTAAACTCGTAGTTCTAGGTGTTATTTTGGCGATTTGATCGCACGAGCATGTTTGGTATGGAGCCCCGAGGGCTAGGGTGAGTTTACGATACGCTTCGGGATGTTTAAGACTTCGGAAATTACTAGTTTTCTGCAGCTTCAGTACTTGTTGGTTTCCTTCTTCGCATTCGCGAAGCTTCTCATGCGAACGCAAAGTGTAAGCTGAGCTGGGGATGGATTCATTCTACGCGAACGCGAGGCTTCGGTCGCGAATGCGAAGCACAAGGGGGTTTGTGTCACGACCCCAATTACCCCGGTCGTGATGGCGCCTATCACAATTCTAGGCAGGCCAACCCAAACAATTAACCACATCAATTTCCTTTTAATAAACAATTTTGCTAATACTAATTAAGCTTCAAATTTGCAAGAGAAATATCTAAATCACTAAAATGTGCGGAAAGACAGTATAACAACAAACCAAACACAGCCCAACCATCTGGTGTCACAAGTCTATAGCCTCTAAATACAACCGGTCCGACTGTCTAATACATGATAAGACTAAAAATACGGAAAAACAAGGATAGGAAGGAGGAAAGCAGGGTTGCAGACGCCGTGCAGCTACCTTGCATTCTTCGATAAGCTCCGAAAATGCTGGGAACCCTCACTCAGCCGCTCGGGCACCTGAATCTGCACACAAGGTGCAGGGAGTAACGTGAGTACGCCAACTCAGTAAGTAACTAAAGTAAATAAGGTCTGAGTGCAGTGACGAGCAGTTAAAAATCATATATAAGAGTATACAACAGAATATCAAGTCAAACTCAAGAGTTTAAAAGCCAGTTACTTCGTAAAACATCAGTTTATATTGAAATACTTGAAATCATTTACTTAGCAGTTTCCAACAGAGGCTCATTATAAAAGGAAGAGTGAAATCAGCAAATATGTCATAAATGGGCCCATCGGGCAAGGTATCACTCACAAATATAGCCTCTCGGGCAAGCCTCTCGGTCACTCGTGACTTAACTCTTGTCACACAATACTCACACTCAGCACTCAGGCTCAATAATATCTCATAATAGTAATAATCATAATAATCGCTACGGTGTGCAGCCCGATTCATAGTTTATAGTCGACTACGCTCACTGGGGGTGTACAGACTCCGGAGGGGCTCCAACAGCCCAAGCGTCATATCGCGGTGGCGCGCATCCCGATCCAATATATATAATATTGCTGCGGCGTGCAGCCCGATCCATAATATATACATATAATATTGTTGCGGCGTGCCGCCCGACCCATAATATATATAATCCTCACGATTAGGTCCTCAACCTCTCTCAATCATTAACCTCACAGCCACTCGGGCATAACAGTGGAAATCAAGGCAACTCAACCCAAACAGTTTTTCACATTTAAGAAGAAGATTGATAAAAACCAGGTTTAAACAATAAACAAGTAAAACATGGCAGAGGATATGCTTTCAAACAAATAGAGTGAGGAAAACAGTAAAAATGCCACTAAGGGTCTCAGCAGGTCGGCACAAGGCCCCAAACATGGCATACATCCCATAATATAGTATCAATCTAAAAAATATGTGATATCATACGAATTCAAATCAAATACGTGCCTTTAATAGTCGCTATAGGACGGACTAAGTCACGATCCCTACCGGTGCACGCCCATACGCTCGTCACCTAGCATGTGTGTCACCTCACTCATCAAAACAATACGAAATACAAGGGTTTTATACCCTTAGTACAAGAATTACAATGGTTACTTACCTCAAACCGGGTGAAATACTACTCCGCGATGCCTTTGCCTCTCGCCTCGGCCTCAACTCGCTTCGAACCTACCCAAAATAAGAATCAAAACATTAGAATAAGCTAAGGGAACGAAGCCCATGCGAAAATAATCAAATTATACCAAAAATCCCGAAATTGGTCCAACCCGACCCTCGGGCCCACGTCTCGGATTCAATAAAAGTTATACCAATAGACTCCATATCTCCCCACGAGTTCATACATATAAAAAGTATTAAAATCCGACCACAAATGACCCCTCAAACCCTTGCTCAAAGGTCTCCAATCTCAAGCCCTAGTTTCCCAATTTTTAACTCTTAATTTCCATTAATTTTCAAGCCAAATCAGTGAAATAACACCATAGAAACGAATTTAGGGCCAAAAACCTTACCTCTATGAAATCCCTTTGAAATCCCTCTTCAAATAGCTTTCCCAGGCTCAAACCCGCATGCAAATGGTGAAGAATAACTCAAAAATCGCGAAGGAAGTCTTTTATACCTTCTGGCCCAGGTTTTTCGCACCTGCGGTCCAAATCACGCTCCTGCGGTACCGCTTCTGCGGTCCACCAGCTGCTTCTGCGGTTTTCACTTAAGAATCCCTGTTCCGCATCTGCGATAAGAACCCCGCACCTGCGCTATCGCAGGTGCGCTCACCTAGCCGCTTCTGCGGTTCTAGCTCCCCATGGTCCATTCTGCTTCTGCGACTTGCTTTCCGCATCTGCGAGGGTCGCAACTACGGCCTCTCAACAGCAGATGCGGTTATGACTGCAGTCCTAGAACTTCAGCTGCAAACTCCCAACTCTTAACTGTCCGACAACTATCCAAAATCACCCCAAGGCCCCCGAGGCCCCCGGGATCCCAACCAAAAGCACAAACAAGTCATATACCACCATCAAAACTTATACCAGTCTTCGAAACACCGCAAACAACATCGAAACAACTAAAACACATCGGATTCAAGCCTAAGAACTCTAAAACTTCCGAATTCCGCTTTTGATCAAAAAGTCTATCAAACCTCATCCGAATGACCTGAAATTTTGCACACACATCCCAAATGACACAACGGACCTCTTGCAACTCCCGAAATTCCATTTCGACCCCTATATCAAAATCTCACCTATCTACCAAAAAATGCCAAAATTCCAATTTTGAAAATTCAAGCCTAAATCTACTACGGACCTCCAAACGCGTTATGATGACACTTCAAAAAGCAGACAAAGCACATTAACATGGCAATCCGAAATAAATAAGCGATATGGCAATAGCATAAAACCACAAAATGAGCATAACATGACACTACACACTATGGCACGAGATTCGTAAGGTACTATCTCACCCCATTGCGCAAGAGCCAAAGCANCCGCGATGCCTTTGCCTCTCGCCTCGGCCTCAACTCGCGTCGAATCTACCCAAATTGAGAATCATAACATTAGAATAAGCTAAGGGAATGGAGCCCATGCGAAAATAATCAAATTATACCAGAAATCCCGAGATTGATCCAACCTGATCCCTGGGCCCACGTCTCGGAATTCGATAAAATTTGCATCAATAGACTCGTTATCTCCCCACGAGTTCATATATATCAAAAGTATATCCGACCACAAATGACCCCTCAAACCCTTGCTCAATGGTCTCCAATCTCAAGCCCTAGATTCCCAATTTTTAACTCTTAATTTCCATTAATTTTAAAGCCAAATCAGTGAAATAACACCATAGAAACGAATTAAGGGTCCAAAAACCTTACCTCTATGAAATCCCTCTTCAAATAGCTCCTCCAAGCTCAATCCCGCATGCAAATGGTGAAGAATAACTCAAAAATCACGAAGGAAGTCTTTTATACCATCTGGCCCAGGTTTTTCGCACCTGCGGTCCAAATCACGCTCCTGCGGTACCGCTTCTGCGGTCCACTAACCGCTTCTGCAGTTTTCACTTAAGAATCCCAGTTCCGCATCTGCGATAAGACACCCGCACCTGCGCTATCGCAGGTGCGCTCACCTAGCCGCTTCTGCGGTTCCAGCTCCCCATGGTCCATTCCGCTTCTGCGACTTGCATTCCGCATCTGCGAGGGTCGCACCTGCGGCCTCTCAATCGCAGATGCGGTTATGACAGCAGTCCTAGAACTTCAGCTGCAAACTCCCAACTCTTAACTTTCCGACAACCATCCAAAATCACCCCGGGGCCCCCGGGACCCCAACCAAAAGCGCAAACAAGTCATATACCACCATCCAAACTTATACCAATCTTCAAAACACCTCAAACAACATCGAAACAACCAAAACACATCGGATTCAAGCCTAAGAACTCTAAAACTTCCGAATTCCGCCTTTGATCAAGAAGTTTACCAAACCACGTCCGAATGACCTGAAATTTTGCACACACATCCCAAATGACACAACGGACCTACTGAAACTCCCAGAATTCCATTCCGACCCCTATATCAAAATCTCACCTATCAACCGGAAAATGCCAAAATTCCAATTTCGCCAATTCAAGCCTAAATCTACTACGGACCTCCAAAACACGTTCCGATCACACTCCTAAGTCCCAAATCACCTCCCGAAGCTATCCGAATCATCGGAATTTACATCCGAGCCCTATTTCACATAAGTAAACACCTAGTTGACTTTTCCAGCTTAAGCTTTCTCGAAAGAGACTAAGTGTCTCAAACCTTTCCAAAACCTCTCCGAACCCGAGCCAACCAACCCGATAACACATAATACTGCTGAACAAGACAATAAGAAGCAGGAATGGGGAAAACGGAGCGGTAACTCATGAAACGACCGGCCGGGTCGTTACATCCTCCCCCTCTTAAACAAACGTTCATCCTCGAATAAGTCAAGAAACATACCTGAAACCTCGAATAGGTGAGGATATCTGCTCCGCATCTCCCGCTCGGTCTCCCAGGTAGCCTCCTCCACGGGCCGACCTCTCCACTGCACTTTCACTGAAGCTATACCCTTTGACCTCAACTTTCGAACATGCCGCTCCAAAATAGCTATTGGCTCCACATCATACGTCAAATCATCATCTAACTGAACCGTGCTGAAGTCCAAAACATGAGACGGATCCCCAATATACTTCCGGAGCATAGCAACATGAAATACTGGATGCACACTAGATAGGTTGGGTGGCAATGCAAGCTCATAAGCCACCTCCCCAATCCTCCGAAGCACCTCAAAAGGCCCAATGAATCGAGGACTCAATTTACCTTTCTTCCCAAATCTCATAACACCCTTCATGGGTGAAACCTTCAACAGAACCTTCTCACCAACCATGTAGGACACATCCCAAACCTTCCTGTCAGCATAACTCTTTTGTCTCGACTGCGTTGTACGAAGCCTCTCCTGAATCACCTTCACCTTGTCTAAAGCATCCTGCACCAAGTCTGTACCCAATAGTCTAGCCTCACCCGGCTCAAACCAACCAACTGGAGATCTACACCGCCTCCCATACAAAGCCTCATATGGAGCCATCTGAATACTCGACTAGTAACTTTTGTTATAAGCAAACTCTGCGAGCGGTAGAAACTGATCCCATGACCCTCCAAAATCAATGACACAAGCGCGCAACATGTCCTCCAATATCTGAATAGTGCGCTCGAACTGCCCGTCCGTCTGAGGGTGAAAAACTGTGCTCAACTCAACCTGAGTACCCAACTCTCGCTGTACAGACCTCCAAAACTGTGAAGTAAACTGAGTGCCCCTATCTGAAATGATGGAAACCGGGACACCATGCAAACGAACAATCTCCCGGATATAGATCTCCGCCAACCGCTCTGAAGAATAAGTAGTACACACAGGAATGAAGTGCGTAGACTTGGTCAGCCGATCCACAATCACCCAAATAGCATCGAACTTCTTCAAAGTTCATGGGAGCCCAACTACAAAGTCCATGGTGATCCGCTCCCACTTCCACTTTGGAATATCCATCCGCTGAAGCAAGCCACCCGGTCGCTGATGCTCATATTTCACCTGCTGACAATTGAGATACCGAGCTACAAATCCCAGAATGTCCTTCTTCATTCTCCGCCACCAATAGTGCTGTCTCAGATCCTGATACATCTTCGCGGCACCCGGATGAATGGAATACCGCGAGCTATGGGCCTCCTCCAGAATCAACTCCTGAAGCCCATCTACATTGGGCACACATATCCGGCCCTGCATCCTTAACACCCCATCATCGCCAATGGTCACATCTCTGGCATCATCGTGCTGAACTCTGTCCATAAGGACAAGCAAATGAGGATCATCATACTGGCGCTCTCTGATGTGATCAAATAAGGAAGACTGAGAAATCACACAAGCCAATACCCGACTGGGCTCCGAAATATCCAACCTCATGAACCGATTGGCCAAGGCCTGAACATCCACTGCAAGAGGTCTCTCCCCAACTAGAATATATGCCAAACTCCCCATACTCACTGCCTTTTGGCTCAACGCATCGGCCACCACATTGGCCTTCTCCGGATGGTACAGGATAGTAATATCATAATCCTTTAGCAATTCCAACCATCTCCGCTGCCTCAAATTGAGATCCTTCTGCTTGAACAAGTGCTGGAGGCTACGATGATCGGTAAACACCTCACAAGATACACCATACAAGTAATGCCTCCAAATCTTCAACGCGTGAACAATGGCAGCCAACTCCAAATTATGAACAGGGTAGTTCTTCTCATGGGGCTTCAACCGATGAGAAGCATAAGCAATAACTCTACCCTCTTGCATCAACACACACCTAATACCAACTCTCGAAGCATCGCAATACACAGTATAAGAACCTGAAGCTGATGGCAACACTAATACTGGAGTTGTGGTCAAGGCAGTCTTGAGCTTCTGAAAGCTTTCCTCACACTCATCCGACCACCTGAATAAAGCACCCTTCCGAGTTAACTTGGTCAAGGGCGATGCGATAGATGAAAATCCCTGAACAAACCGGCGGTAATAACCTGCCAAACCAAGAAAACTATGAATCTCTATAGTTGAGGACGGTCTGGGTCAACTCTGAACCGCCTCTATCTTCTTTGGATCAACCTGAATACCCTAAATGGACACCACGTGCCCCAAGAAAGACATTGAACTGATCCAAAACTCACACTTGGAGAACTTTGCATAAAGTTTCTCCTCCCTCAATCTCTGGAACACAACTCTCAAATGCTCCACGTGCTCCTCCTGACTACGCGAATACACCAGAATATCATCAATGAAAACTATGATAAATGAGTCGAGATAAGGCCGAAACACGCTATTCATCAAATGCATGAACGCTGCTGGGGCATTGGTCAGCCCAAAAGACATCACCAGGAACTCATAGTGACCATATCGGGTCCTGAAAGCTGTCTTAAGAATATCTGAGTCCCTGATCTTCAACCGGTGATAACCTGAACGGGGATCAATCTTGGAGAACACTCTCGCTCCCTGAAGCTGGTCAAACAAACCATCAATGCGAGGTAGAGGATACTTGTTCTTAATCGTAACCTTGTTCAACTACCTGTAATCAATGCACATCCTCATCGTGCCATCCTTCTTCTTCACAAATAGGACAGGCGCACCCCAAGGCGACACACTAGGTCGAATAAACCCCTTATCAAGGAGTTCCTAAAGCTGCTCCTTTAACTCCTTCAACTCCGCTGGTGCCATACGGTACGGTGGAATAGAAATGGGCTGAGTGCCCGGCACTAGATCAATACCAAAATCGATATCCCTGTCCGGTGGCATGCCCGTGCAGGAAACACATCTGGAAAATCTCTCACAACTAGAACAAAATCAATGCTGGGAGTCTCTGCACTGACATCCCTCACAAATGCCAAGTATGAAAGAAAACCCTTCCCAACCATACGCTGGGCCTTCAAGAATGAGATTACCCTGCCGGGAACAAAATCAGACAGACCTCGCCACTTAATCCGTGGCACCTCCGGCATGGCTACCGTCACCGTCTTGGCATGACAGTCCAGAATAGCCCGGCACGGAGATAACCAATCCATGCCCAATATCACATCGAAGTCTACCATACATAATAACAGAAGATCCACTCAGGTCTCCAGACCCCCAATAGACACAACACACGACCGGTATACACGGTCTACCACAACAGTATCGCCCACCAGAGTAGAGACAAGAATAGAAGAAAAGAGAGACTCGAAGGGCGTATCCAAATAATGGGCAAAATAAGATGACACATAAGAGAATGCAGAGCCAGGATCAAATAACACAGACGCATCTCTGCGGCAGACTGAGATAATACCTGTAATCACCGCATCTGAAGCAACAACATCAGGTCTAGCTGGAAGTGCATAGAAACGGGCCTGACTATCACCTAATCGACCTCCCCCTCTAGGGCGACCCATAGCTGACTGACTCCCACCCCTAGCTGCCTAAGCGGGTGGTGAAGTGACTGGAGCTGAAGTCGAGGGCTAACCCCTCTGCTTAGACGAACCCTCAAGAAGATAAGGACACTGCCTCCTCATATGCCCAAACTCTGCACACTCATAACAACTCCCCGGTGCTGGAGACGGGGACTGAAGGGAATCCCTAGCTCCGGGATGACTAGTAGATGCACCTGGCATAGAAGAGCCCTGAACTGATGGAGCACGGGACGAACTTTGGACTGGAAGGGCTTTGAGTGATGAATATCCCTGATGAGAACTGTGAGACCCATGACCCGACGATGGCCCATGATAACCTGGGCGAGCTGACTGAGCCTGCCTGTATGGACGGCCTCTGTCGTGCTGAAACTGACCCCTTGAAGGAGCACCACCATAGCTACCAGATCCCCGAGGCCTCTTGGCCTCCCTCTCCTCTCGCTCCTGGCGACGAACTGACTCGATCACGCGGGCAATGTCAACAACCTCCTCAAAGTAGAACCTGACACCCTCTCCCTAGTCAAGAGAATCCGAAGTTGATATGTGAGGCCATCAACGAACCTCCTGATCCTCTCTCGATCTGTGTGAACCAACCAGATAGCATGGCGAGCTAACTCAGATAACCTCATCTCGTACTGTGTAACGGTCATATCCCCCTGTCGCAACTGCTCGAACTACCTACGCAACTCTTTCCTGCGGGACTGTGGCACATATTTCTCCAAAAAGAGAGCGGAGAACTACTGCCAAGTAAGGGGCGCCGCACCAACAGGCCTACGCCTCCCATAAGCCTCTCACCAAGTGAAGGCAGCTCCCGTAAACTGAAAAGTCGTGAATGCGACCCCACTGGTCTCCAGAATACCCGCGGTGCGAAGAATCCTCTGACATCTATCCAAGAAACCTTGGGCATGCTCGCCCTCTGCACCACTGAAAGTAGGTGGCTAGAGTCTGCCAAACCTCTCCAACCTGCGTTGCTCGTCCTCTGGCATAGGTGGAGCTACATAACCTTGAGCAGCTGCCACCGGCTGGGCTAGTGGTGCCTGCGGTGTCTGTAACCCCTGAACAACCTGATTGGGTGTGCAGGCGGCGGGAGTCTGAGTGCCTCCCCCAGCCTGAGAAGTAGTTGCGGCGGTAGTAACTGAGACCGCCTGAGCCAAACCAGTGCACACTGATAGAATTTGAGCTAGAGTCTCCTAAAGGCCTGGAATCACAATAGGCACAGCCGGTGCCTGAGCTGGTGCTGCTGGTGCTGCCCTAGCTGCTGTGCGGGCTACACCCCTGCCCCTACTACGGCCTCGACCGCGTCCTCGGCCCCTAGTGGCCCCAACTGGTGATACTGGTGGTCGTCCATCCTGACTGGTAGCACGTATCCTCACCATCTGCGAGAGAATAGAATAACAGAAGTTTAGTACTAGAATCAACAGATTCGCACGATAGGAATTCAAGAATGAGAAGTTTTTCCTAATGGTTCTGCAGCCTCCCGAGGATAAATACAGATGTCTCCGTACCGATCCGCGAGACTCTACTAAACCGGCTCATGACTCGCAAGACCTATGTAACCTAGGCTCTATCACAATACTAGGCAAGCCAACCCAAATAATTTACCACAACAAATTCCTTTTAGTAAACCATTTTGCTAATACTGATTAAGCTTCAAATTCGTAAGAGAAATATTTAAATCACTAAAATGTGCGGAAAGACAGTGTAACAACAACCAAACACAGCCCAACCATCTAGTGTCACAAGTCTAGAGCCTCTAAATACAACCAGTCCGACTGTCTAATACATGATAAGTCTAAAAATGCGAAAAAACAAGGATAGGAAGGAGGAAAGCATGGCTGCGGACGTTGTGCAGCTACCTTGCAGTCTCCGATAAGCTCAGAAAATGCTAGGAACCCTCACTCTGCCGCTCGGGCACCTGAATCTGCACACAAGGTGCAGGGAGTAACGTGAGTACGCCAACTCAGTAAGTAACTAAAGTAAATAAGGTCTGACTGCTGTGACGAGCAGTTAAAAATCATATATAAGAGTATACAACAGAATATCAAGTCAAACTCAATAGTTTAAAAGCCAGTTACTTCGTAAAACTTCAGTTTAAATTGAAATACTTTGAAATCATTTACTTAGCAGTTTTCCATAGAGGCTCATTATAAAAGGAAGAGTGAAATCAGCAAGAATGTCATAAATAGGTCCCTCGGGCAAGGTATCACTGACAATATAGCCTCTCGGTCTCTCGTGACTCAACTCTCGTCACACAGTACTCACACTCGGCACTCAGGCTCAATAATATCTCATAATAGGAATAATCATAATAATCGTTGCAGCGTGCAGCCCGATCCATAGTTTATAGTCGACTACGTTCATTGGGGGTGTATAGACTCCGGAGGGGCTCCTATAGCCCAAGAGTCATATCGCTGCGGCGCAAAGCCCGATCCAATATATATATATATATATCGTTGCGGCGTGCAGCCCGATCCATATAAGTATCGCTGTGGCGTGCAGCCCGATCCATAACATATACATATAATATTATTGCGGCATGTAGCCCGATCCATAATATATATATATATATATATATATATAATCCTCATGATTAGGTCCTCAACCTCTCTCAGTCATTAACCTCACAGTCACTCGGGCATAACAGTGGAAATCAGGAATACTCAGCCCAAACAGTTTTTCGCATTTAAGAAGAAGAGTGATAAAAACCAGGTTTTAAACAATAAATAGGTAAAACATGGCTGAAGATATGCTTTCAAACAAATAGAGTGAGGAAAACAGCAAAAATGCCCCTACGGGTCTCAATAGGTCGGCACAAAGCCCTAAACATGGCATACAACCCATAATATAGTGTCAATCTCTAAAATACGTGATATCATAAGATTTCAAATCAAATACGCGGCTTAATAGTCGCTATGGGAGGACCAAGTCACAATCCCTGCCGGTGCACGCCTACACGCTCGTCACCTAGCATGTGCATCACCTCATTCATCAAAACAATACGAAATACCGGGGTTCATACCCTCAGTTCCAGATTTACAATGGTTACTTACATCAAACCGGATGAAATACTACTCCGCGATGCCTTTGCCTCTCGCCTTGGCCTCTAGGGGTGTGCATTCGATTTATCGATTCGATTTTGACCCTTATCGATAATTACTTATCGATTATCGATTTGTACATATGCTTATCGTTATCGTTTCAATAAGGTTTCGATTTTTTCGATTTCGATTTATTGATTTTGGGGGCTTATCGATTCGGTTATCGATTACACCAATAAGGAAATTTGCGGGATTCCATGGAAAGTATATCGCTATAAACGCGCCTAACTAATATGGACAAAAAGAAGCTAAAATAAGACGAACACCATTTATAATATAAAATTGTGTCAACAAGCACATGCAACAAAACTAAAGTAAGGGATCAAATGTATGCCACCAACACTCCAACGGTATAAAAAAAACAAAACAAAACAAAACACATCATCACGGCTAATTCTGTTTTCCATTAATTTGAACTTCATTCCCTTGATCTTTAAATATGATCGTTCCTTAAATGTGGTAGAGAAAATAATAGGGTAAGAGACTTAGGGTAAAGGAAAGGGTATAGATTAAGGAAAATAATATTGTATAGCCGCTTTCAAAATAGTAGCGGAATATATATACATTCTGTATGTTATATTAATCAACACAAATAGGTAATTACTCATTTAACAAGTGTCTACAGTCTAGGGGATAAGTGTATACTTATCGTTATCGTTTCAATAAGGTTTCGATTCTTTCGATTTCGATTTCGATAACAAATAATCGATTCGATTTATCGATAAACCGATTCGAATGCACACCCCTAGTGATAATCGCTTAGGTTACTAAATCAATGGATTAATTACACATAAGACAACTTATATAATTAAATAAGTGACAAAGGGAAGCTTTGTTGGTAACTTAATATTTCCTACTAACAAGGTAGAAATCGTGTGGGGTAGCTACTGTTTAAGCTGGTATTTACTTTTTATCCAGCATTTTCAATGCTTAGCAATAGTACCCACTAATCTATTAAAATTAATATGAAAAGACAGTGTTAACATTTCCTTCCCAAACGGAGCCATTTTCCTTGTCCGATCTGTAAACCCTGTCATTCACCACCGTCGGCGAGAATTCACTATATAACTTGGTTGATCTCTTCCTCCTTATGCTCTTTTCTGTTTTTTGATTTATCAGTCTTAATTTCAAGTTTTTGTTTTGTTTTGTTTTTGCTTGTGATTATGATTTTAAAGTTTACATGCATGAACTTGTTGATCTTTCGCTTTCATTTTTGTCTCTTTTTGCATGGAATACATAAATCGACCACTACTTGTTCCTTTTTACTTTACCTTTTGTTCAAAGTTGAAAGGATCAATTCAATCTCGTTTTTTGTATTACCAAACACAAAACCAATCTTATCTATTTATATTATTTTCTTCAATGATTTTTAAGAGTTCACGAACTCTTACATTATTGTCTTGGACAGATAGTCCTTAACTTAAGTTACACGTTCAAAAGTTAAGGACAATAGGTCCTTAACTTTGACTTACAAGTTCAAAAGTTAAGGACGCTTGGTCTTGAAGTTTGAGTTCCAAGTTCAAAAGTTAAGGACAAACAGTCCTTAACTTACAGTTACACGTGTCCTTAACTTACAGTTACAAGTTTCAAAAGTTAAGGACAATAAGTCCTTAACTTTGACTTACAAGTTCAAAAGTTAAGGACGCTTGGTCTTGAAGTTTGAGTTCCAAGTTCAAAAGTTAAGGACATGTAGCCTTGAAGTCCTTAACTTATAGTTACACGTTCAAAAGTTAAGGACAAGCAGTCCTAAAGTCCTTAACTTACAGTTACAAGTTCAAAAGTTAAGGACAATAGGTCCTTAACTTTGACTTACAAGTTCAAAAGTTAAGGACGCTTGGTCTTGAAGTTTGAGTTCCAAGTTCAAAAGTTAAGGACATGTAGCCTTGAAGGCGTGAACTTAGAGTTGCAAGTTCAAAAGTTAAGGACATGTAGTCCTAAAGTCTTGAACTTAGAGTTACAGGTTCAAAATTAAGGACATGAAATCCTGAAGTCCTGAACTTAGAGTTCCAAGTTCAAAAGTTAAGGACATGTAGTCCTGAAGTCTTGAAGTTAAGGACATGACAGAAGGGTATTTTCGTCCAGGCAGTTAAAGTTTATTAAAGCAGTGGCTAAAGACTAAAGACATTTTAAACGGTGGCTTAAAAGTAAATATATATGTTATTAGTGGTCAACCGTGCTCTCCCCCCACTAACAAGCTTTGCACGCTGGATGGCTCGTTTGATTTTATAGGCATCTACTGAGATTTCCGTCATAAGACAAAAATGTTCAATTATTTCAAACTTAAAGGATCAAATGGGTTCGAATAATAAAATTTGGGCAAAATTAAGCATATTTCCTAAATTGGGGAACCCTTTGGGGTTACAGAACTCTCTCTTTTGGGGACTGTTATAATAAGTGGAGTCATTTTATACAAATTGAATACTAAAAGCTTATAACATGAAGCTACTTCCAATGACATTCGTTATATATATATTTTCTCCATCTTAATTTTGTTGCACTTTTTATTTTTCGATAGTCAATTGGATTAAGTTTTGAAGCTAAATAAAATTAGATCAACTCAATATTTNCCAGTCAGTAGAGACTAGGTGCCGTCACGATGGGTCAGGAGGGCGAACCGGGGTCGTGACAAATAACTCATGAATCGCCGGCTGGGTCTGAAAATTTGAAAGAATATTGGTAAGTGTTAGATATAGGGGTGTGCATTCGATTTATCGATTCGATTTTGACCCTTATCGATAATTACTTATCGATTATCGATTTGTACATATGCTTATCGTTATCGTTTCAATAAGGTTTCGATTTTTTCGATTTTGATTTATCGATTTTGGGGGCTTATCGATTCGGTTATCGATTACACCAATAAGAAAATTTGCGGGATTCCACGTAAAGTATATCGCTATAAACGCGCCTAACTAATATGGACAAAAAGAAGCTAAAATAAGATGAACACCATTTATAATATAAAAATTGTGTCAACAAGCACATGCAACAAAACTAAAGTAAGGGATCAAATGTATGCCACCAACACTCCAACGGTACAAAAAAACAAAACAAAACAAAACAAAATACATCATCACGGCTAATTCTGTTTTCCATTAATTTGAACTTCATTCCCTTGATCTTTAAATATGATCATTCCTTAAATGTGGTAGAGAAAATAATAGGGTAAGGGACTTAGGGTAAAGGAAAGGGTATAGATTAGGGATAATAATATTGTATAGCCGCTTTCAAAATAGTAGCAGAATATATATACATTCTGTATGTTATATTAATCTACACAAATAGGTAATTACTCATTTAACAAGTGTCTACAGTCTAGGGGTGTGCATTCGATTTATCGATTCGATTTTGACTCTTATCGATAATTACTTATCGATTATCGATTTGTACATATGCTTATCGTTATCGTTTCAATAAGGTTTCGATTTTTCCGATTTCGATTTCGATAACAAATAATCGATTCGATTTATCGATAAACTGATTCGAATGCACACCCCTATCGGCCTCAACTCGTGTCGAATCTACCCAAAATCAGAATCATAACATTAGAATAAGCTAAGGGAACGAAGCCCATGCGAAAATAATCAAATTATACAAAAAATCCCGAAATTGGTCCGACCCGACCCCCGGTCCCACGTCTCGGAATTCGCTAAAATTACATCGATAGACTCCTTATCTCCCCACGAGTTCATACATATCAAAAGTGTTAAAATCCGACCACAAATGACCCCTCAAACCCTAGCTCAAACGTCTCCAATCTCAAGCCCTAGTTTCCCAATTTTTAACTCTTAATTTCCATTAATTTTCAAGCCAAATCAGTGAAATAACACCCTAAAAACAAGTTTAGTGTCCAAAAACCTTACCTCTATGAAAACCCCTTGAAATCCCTCTTCAAATAGCTCCCCCAAGCTCAAACCCGCATGCAAATGGTGAAGAATAACTCAAAAATCGCGAAGGAAATCTTTTATACCTTCTGGCCCAGGTTTTTCGCACCTGCGGTCCAAATCACGCTGCTGCGGTACCGCTTCTGTGGTCCACCAACCGCTTCTGCGGTTTTCACTTAAGAATCCCAGTTCCGCATCTGCGATAAGACACCCGCACCTGCGCTATCGCAGGTGCGCTCACCTAGCCACTTCTGCGGTTCCAGCTCCCCATGGTCCATTCCGCTTCTGCGACTTGCATTCCGCATCTGCGAGGGTCGCACCTGCGGTCTCTCAACAGATGCAGTTATGAAATCAGTCCTAGAACTTCAGCTGCAAACTCTCAACTCTTAACTTTCCGACAGCCATCAGAAATCACCCCGAGGCCCCCGGGACCCCAACCAAAAGCGCAAACAAGTCATATACAACCATCCAAACTTATACCAATCTTCAAAACACCTCAAACAACATCGAAACAACCAAAACACGTCGGATTCAAGCCTAAGAACTCTAAAACTTCCGAATTCCGCCTTTGATCAAAAAGTATACCACTACGTCCGAATGACCTGAAATATTGCACACACATCCCAAATGGCACAATGGACCTACTGAAACTCCCGGAATTCCATTCCGACCCCTATATCAAAATCTCACCTATCAACCGGAAAATGCCAAAATTCCAATTTCTCCAATTCAAGCCTAAATCTACTATGAACCTCCAAAACACGTTCTGATCACACTCCTAAGTCCCAAATCACCTCCCAAAGCTATCCGAATCAAATGAATTTACACCTGAGCCCTATTTCAAATAAGTCAACATCCGGTTGACTTTTCCAACTTAAGCTTTCTCGAAAGAGACTAAGTGTCTCAAACCTTACCAAAATCTCTCCGAACCCAAGCCAACCAACCCGATAACACATAATACAGCTGAACAAGACAATAAAAAGCAGGAATGGGGAAAACGGAGCGGTAACTCATGAAACGACCGACCGGGTCGTTACATGATTCCATTTCGTTGAGTTGAAGACATGAGGGTTTACATAAAAATCAAAAGAAAATAAAGTAAAAACACTCTACTTACACCCTGGAATAACTCGTAATGTAGAAGAGATGGCAAGATTGGACTACCTGGACTCCCGTCTGATAGGGAATGGGGTAGCTTTCTGCTACACCCCATATTTTCGTCCGTGAGAGTACATCATAAGTCAGTCGATGTAAGTTCATAAATGAGATCGTCTTTGGAAGTACATAAAGTAAGTTAATCATGTTACCATGGAGGTTACAAATCTATAAGATTTTGGATAACAAGTACCAAGAGGGTTGAAAGGTTTAGAAGCTAAATAAGTTGAAGAAAATAAGTTTCGTCGAATGTCGACAAGTTGGGAATGTTATAACATGTACTTTTAGGGTGATACTAGGGTTAGTAACGTGATAAGGAGGTTGTGTTATGAGTTATTTTAGTCTTATTATAGTCGTTTGTTACGTTTTGAAGTCAAGCGAGTTGTGGAACAAAAGTTGGCCAAGGTCATCACAAGTTACATTGATAAATATGCTTAAAATTAGGTCAAATGTAGCGGAGCTTTTCTCCCAATATACTTGGAATTATGGGATGATCCACATATCAAATTGAAGATCTACGGGTCTAGTTTTTAACATATTAAACCTTTCATCGATATAACATCGGAGTAGAGATATATTTGCAGTTTCGCGAGACTACGCAGACTGCATAGGTGACAAGTGGGTGTGTCACTAAAACTTTTTGAGCAATAAATTTCGTGTATAATATGAAGTATTTTAGTAACATATTATATACCAAATTAAAGGTCTTGGAATTTAGATTCCCACACTCTTAACCATTTGTTCATACGACATCCGAATAAAAAGATATAAGCGTCGGAAGAAGGGCCAATGCTAGGGTGCCAAGCTAGCACCTCTTTGACTTTTCAAAAGTTGATATATAGGTCTTAAGTCGTATCTTTCTTCATTTTTACATAGAACCCGACCAAAGAACACCCATAAAACCTATTCTTGGGCTCTCTAATAGGGTTTCAAAGAAGATTAACATCCCGGGTACAAAATCGAGAAGCGATAACATTAGAACGATCCCTACGACACAAGTATCATTATATTGCCTCTCTTTTTCTTTGTAGTTTGAGTTTTGGAAGGTACTTAATAGCTAAGAAAACTTCTAATTTCTGTATTTAAGTGTTTAAATATCAAGGAAGATTGATAAATTAGTTTCCTAATAGTTATAACTCTTGGGACGGTGATCGGAAGCCGTGAGTTTGATATATTTCACTTTTAGTGGACTATTTTGTAGTCCACTCGTGTTGGCCTATTGTGTTGCTGATTTATGGAGTTTGGATGGATAAAAGGGCATGGAGAAATGCCACATGTTGTAGGGTAGTAGGTTGGTCGCTCGTCGTTGCAGTTTCAGACTAATTGATAACTTGTTGATTGGGTGTGTTATGGTATATTTGTGGTTTTTGTTGTATTGAAGGTCTTGGAATTTGGTTCCCATTGCTCTTAGCCATTCATTCATACGATATCTAGATAAAAAGATATAAGCGTCTGAAGAAGGGCCAATGTTAGGGTGCCAAGCTAGCACCTCACTTTTCAAAAGTTGATATATAGGTCTTAAGTCGTCTCTTTCTTCATTTTTACATAGAAACCGACCAGAGAACACCCATAAAACCTATACTTGAGCTCTCTAATAGGGTTTCAAAGATGATTAACATTCCGGGTACGAAATCGAGAAGCGATAACATTAGAATGATCCCTACGATGTAAGTATCATTATACCGCCTCTCTTTTTCTTTGTAGTTTGAGTTTTGGAAAGTACTTCTTAGTTAAGTAAACATCTAATTTCTATATTTAAGTGTTTAAATATCAAGTAAGGTTGATAAATTAGTTTCCTAATAGTTATAACTCTTTGGACGGTGATCGGAAGTCGTGAGTTTGATATATTTCACTTTTAGTAGACTATTTTGTAGTCCACTCGTGTTGGTCTATTGTGCTGCTGATTTATGGAGTTTGGATGGATAAAAGGGCATGGAGAAATGCCACATGTTGTAGGGTAGTAGGTTGGTCGCTCGTAGTTGCAGTTTCAGGCTAATTGATAACTTGTTGATTGGGTGTGTTATGGTCTATTTGTGGTTTTTGTTGTATTGAAGGTCCCGAATTGTAATTTGGTTGGTTTTGAGTTGCTGATTGTATTATGGTTGTATCTCGCCTATAGTAGGCTTGAGAGAGCAGTAAAATTAGGGTAAATGCTGCCCGTTTTATTTTAGAATCGAGTTATCATTTGAGATACGTGATATACTAGCTTCATCTAAGTTGTATATATATTTCTTTGTTATAGGGTTGGCGCGCTAGTTGCCATAAGCTTGTTGTTAAGTTGCATTGACGAATAGAGGTATGTCAAGGCTATCCCTTTTTTCCTTTTGGCAAGATCCATATAATACAACGCAACAAGCAAGCACACAACTTTCATAAATAATTCTATTCTTAGAAGTACTGGGTTGCCAATGTTATTGATTCCCCCTATGTCCTACTATCATATCGTTTTGTTCATGGGTCTCATGACATTCCGAGAGATCTTATTGACTTACTTCATTATGCATTATATTCATTTATACATGTATATTGACCCATGACCAGATGGCAGTATATATGCTTATAGTATATGTATATGGCGTATGGGGAAAGGTTATGGCGTTATATACGCACCACCACCTGATTAGCTGGTATACGTTGATGATTTTGCCCATAGAGGCCGAGATGATATGATGGGATTCCCTTAGAGGCTTGATGATGTTATGTATGCATATACCTATGCATGACATGACATTTATACGTGTATTCATGAAATTCTAAACGTTTCATGATTCACAGAGCTATTCAGACTTACAGGTTGAGTTTTTTACTCCATGTTTCATTCATGTCTTTTATACACTGCTTTCATGCCTTACATACTCGATACTTTATTTGTACTGACATCCCTTTTGCCTGGAGACACTGCGTTTCATGCCCGCAGGTCCCGATAGACAGGTTGACAGTCCTCCAAGTAGGCTATCAGCTCAGCGGAAGGTGTTGGTGCACTCCATTTGCTCCGGAGTTGCCTATTTAGTCAGTATAATTTGGACATGTATTTATTGGTATGGTGGGGCCCTGTCCCGACCTTTATGACATTTATGAACTCTTAGAGTCTTGTAGACAGATGTCATGTATATGGATACTTGTATGGCCTTGTCGGCCTATGTTTTGAGTATACAAATGGTCATGTCGGCCTTATAGGCCCGTATGTCACATGCATAAGTTTCTATATCATGTTGGGTCGTCCTATATCTAGTATTCCCTTATGTTTTATTTCGGTTATCTCATGACAGCCCTTCTGGCCCATTTACCCATGATGGTATGATAATAAAGATATGTTATGTTGGTACTCGGTTGAGTAAGGCACCGGGTGCCAGTCGCAGCCCTGCAGTTTGGGTCGTGAGAAAAGTGGTATCAGAGCAGTTCTATCCTAGTGAGTCTACAAGTCGTGTCTAGTAGAGTCTTGTTTATGGGTGTGTTGTGCACCACACTTATAAGCCGGAGGCTATAGGGCATTTAGGATTACCACTCTTTCTTCTTACTCTAGATCGTGTGGTAGAGCTCAGTTGTAAGAATTCAAACTCGTAAATTCTACTTTATTCGTAATACAACGATACCTACATCTACAAAGACAGTTGGTAAGAGATTAAATATGGCTGTGAAAGAGTTTAGTCAGAGGAATTCGATTTTGCATCATGTTATGATGAGTAAATGTGAGGTCTTCAACAGATCGTGTGTGTAAGACGTGTACGCTTCTTGATAAGGAGCCCTAAGGCATGAATATCTATCCACCTGTATGGTAAAAAGCAATAAGAGAATCAGAAGGAAGATACAAGTTGCAACAAGTAAAAGAAGCAAGGTGAAGAGGGTACGAGGTACCCGGTAAGTAAAGATTATCAGTATATATAATTCGGGCGGAGAAATATAAGGCTTCTAAGTTACCTTAAACAAAAATAGAGGTATGTAAAATTGGCCACACACGTCTTAGTTATGCCCTATGGGAGCTAACATATATAGTTTAGGAGAAGGATGGAATATCAGGATCCAGCTTAGGTTAGTGTAACCTAAAATGGTGGATTGAGCCCGGGGAGCTAAAAGTGAAACAACTTTTTGTTGAAGTTTTCAGAATAAAGTGATAGACAGAAATATTGGCCGGAGAATAAGAAGACAGTAAATGAAGCATTATGAGTAAGATGTGATAAATGGGTGATAACGGTAAATCAAAATATGACAGAATGATAGAGTCTACAGTCAAGTGAAGGAAAAGACAAGAGGAGACAGGCCTTGAGACAATACAAGAGTATAAGCCCTAAAGTCATATCCTCATTTCGGGAAATGAGTTGGTGAGTCCAACGTGATTATCAGAAGGAAAAGTTAGACCCTCGGAGTAATAGAAATCAATATGGGCTAGTGAAAAAGATAAACTGGACATGAATTAGGGATTAGAAGATTTGATAATAGTCGGCATCGTAAGAATTTCAGAAATCGTGTTCCGACAATAGTAGAATGGACAACAGAAGAATAACCTGTAAAGGCATTCAGGAAGACGCTTCCCTAAAACAAGCATTGTGAGCAGAGTTAAGCTTAAGGGACTAAGTGTGCAGTTACACTAGGTGTCACCCTCGTGCGAAAGGAATTCAGTTATCCTTGGTACAGAGCACGAGTAAGATGTTAGTGAATATGTGCGGAAAAAATGCCAAAGATGAAGAAGTACCTATGGAATAGTAAAGGAAGAATGCGGTAAAAAGGCGAAAGGAATGGGATTGCATCTATTCAGATCCTACAGATATATCGCGACTCCAGAATGTTATCCAAGCACGATGCCGGGGAGAGGCAATAAGAGTTCCCTACCAGGATGTTATTGATAAATAAGTGCGAATGAACACTTGACATATAAGAAGCTAGTGCGAGGGGTAAGTTAAGACAAAGGACATAACCCAAGAGAGATTACGCATATTATAGATATGAGAATGGACCAATAAGTAGTTAGTAGTTGATTGAGGAAGAGCCTAGTTATGGCTAGACAAGAGGATACAGACAAATCAATAGATTGTGCAAGATAAACGTAGTGAACCCCAACATAGTGAATTCAATCTCGCTGATATGACGTTGTAATCCTTGAAAAATATTCAGATAGGAGTTGGGGCAGTTAAAGGTACCGTATAAGTGTTACAAAAATAAAAGAGTGTGTCACTGGGAAGACAGTCAAAAATTTCAATTCAGAAGCAACCCTACGAGCACAAGGGCACGGAGGTAAGTAACTAAGGATAATTATAGGCGAGTAAGAACATTAACTAAGGTATATGATGTAATAAGCTCGCCGCTTTACAAGAGTCAAAAGTTTTCCCTTAAGTACTACAAAGAAAGACTAGCTGAGGAAATGAGGAAGAAGACTTCAACTTAAGCATAGTGACATAAAGAAGAAATGGTCTTGTAACAACAGTGTCAGAACAACACTGTATGCACTCCATAAGAAAGTTCCACCTATCGTGGATAATGAACGGAAAAAAAAATCAAAGGTGATGTTTGAGATCATATGAGGTACAGGAAATTCCAGTATTTGTGGGAAATAAGACAAGCCAAGTATTCATGCAACAAGTGTCAGAACGACCAGGAAAAGTAATTGCTTACGTTTAAAGACAATTGAGAAGGCATGAAAGGAAATCTATGGTGCTAGCAAGTTAAAGGAAGGTTGCGAGTAGTATAAATAGATATGTGTAGGTCGCAAGCTAAAGCATGGTAGAGTGACAAGGTTTTAGGTAGATAGGAGTACAGATAAGAAAAGGTGGGTGAGAAGGTGACGAGAATAGGTAAGGCCTCGGGATTAAGCCCGGCAAGATATTTGATAGTTTTCGTAAGTTATAGAAAGCTCAGTATAGCCTGAATGAACTCAGAGGAGTCTAAGACTAAGTGCATTTAGAAGAGATGAAATGCTTCCCTGGTAGTATAATAAGGTTGTAATTGTGATCGATAAGAGGATGACGCATAGGACTTTGATTGAGTAATGGTTTATAGGAAAGGTATTTCATGAATTGCATGAGATTAGAATACCCCCATAAGATGAATTGCATTGGGATGATATGAAATACAGTTATTGAAGTATAGTATTGTCCTTAGGTGGATCAGGCAAATTACTTCAAATGTTCCCCGATGCAACGTGAGCCCTAGTGATAATGTATTACGTAAGAGGTTTCAAGTTATCAATGGTATATTATAGATCAACATTAAGGTGAATCAAAATAGATGGATAAAAGTTAGAAAGTATGAGATGATATTAGGCCGTCATTATTAAGATGAACAGTAATAAGGAAGCATTGAAGGTCTTAGATTTATACATATAGGATAAGCAACGAGAGAGAGTAACCTGGAGTGGGGTAGTAGACCTCGGTAATAATAAACCAAAGTAAGAGTTATTATATGGTATGACCTACCTAGTTATAGTAAATCCATAAGCATAGATAACCGAGGCTATGAAACAAGATATAGCAATAGTCGTAAGTTCGACAAAGTACCGAGCGAAGAACTTCAGTACACCTATAGATACCCAGAGGGACAGCTTGTCATATTTCTGTATGTGTTCACAACGTGAGGCCTAAATATTGGCCAAGAGATGGAGGAAAAAGGAGGGAAGAGTTGCGTAGACGAACATTTACAAGGTCAGATTCATACAGGTTGCATGATAGAAGGTAGCAACAGTTACGATATTGGAAGAATTTCGATCATAAGTCGTTGTGTGAGAAAGAGGCCTAAAGGGGGGAATTCCCTGGCCTTTGAATTTATTCACACAACAGTTGCCTAGATGGCAAAGAAAATATTAAAGTATTCATAAAAGCTATAGGTTATGAGACTGATAGGGGCATAAGCCAACATTCGAGGACGAATGTTCCAAAGGGGGGAATGATGCCTAACCCCATATTTTCGTCCGTGAGAGTACATCATAAGTCAATTGATGTAAGCTCAGAGATGAGATCGTCTTTGGAAGTACATAAAGTAATTTAATAATGTTATCTTGGAGGTTACAAATCTTTAAGATCATGGATAACAATTACCAAGAGGGTTGAAAGGTTTAAAAGCTAAACAAGTTGAAGAAAATAAGTTTCGTCGAATGTTGACAAGTTGGGAATGTTATAACATGTACTTTTGGGGCGATACTAGGGTTAGTAACATGATAAGGAGGTTGTGTTATGAGTTATTTTAGTCTTATTATAGTCGTTTGTTACGTTTTGAAGTCAAGCGAGTTGTGAAACAAAAGTTGGCAAAGGTCATCACAAGTTACATTGATAAATGTGCAAAAAATTAGGTCAAATGTAGTAGAGCTTTTCTCCCAATATACTTGGAATTATGGGATGATACACATATCTAATTGAAGACCTACGGGTCTAGTTATTAACACATTAAACCTTTCATCGATACAATATCAGAGTAGAGATATATTTGTAGTTTTGTGAGACTACGCAAACTGCATAGGTGACAAGTAGGTGTGTCACTAAAGCTTTTTGAGCAATAAATTTCGTGTGTTATATGAGGTCTTTTAGTAACATATTATATACCAAATTGAAGGTCTTGGAATTTAGATTCCAACACTCTTAACCGTTTGTTCATATGACATCCGAATAAAAAGATATAAGCGTCGGAAGAAGGGTCAATGCTAGGGTGCCAAGCTAGCACCTCTTTGACTTTTCAAAAGTTGATATATAGGTCTTAAGTCGTATCTTTCTTCATTTTTACATAGAACCCGACCAGATAACACCCATATAACTTATCCTTGAGCTCTCTAATAGGGTTTTAAAGAAGATTAACATCCCGGGTACAAAATCGAGAAGCGATAACATTAGAACGATCCCTACGACGTAAGTATCATTATATTGCCTCTCTTTTTCTTTGTAGTTTGAGTTTTGGAAGGTACTTCATAGTTAAGAAAATGTCTAATTTCTGTATTTAAGTGTTTAAATATCAAGGAAGGTTGATAAATTAGTTTCCTAATAGTTAAAACTAACGGGATAGTAATCGAAAGCCGTGAGCTCGATATACTCCACTTTTAGTGGACTTGTTTGTAGTCCACTTGTGTTGGCCTATTGTGTTGTTGATTTATGGAGTTTGGAAGTATAAAAGGGTATGGAGAAATGCCACATGTTGTAGGGTAGTTGGTTGGTCGCTCGTCGTTGCAGTTTCAGACTAATTGATAACTTGTTGATTGGGTGTGTTATGGTATATTTGTGATTTTTGTTGTATTGAAGGTCCCGAATTGTAATTAGGTTGTTTTTGAGTTGCTGATTGTATTGTGGTTGTATCTCGCCTATAGTAGGCTTGACGGAGCAGTAAAATCAGGGGAAATACTGCCCGTTTTATTTTAGAATCTAGTTATCATTTGAGATATGTGATATACTAGCTTCATCTAAGTTGTACATATATTTCTTTGTTATAGGGTTGGCGCGCTAGTTGTCATAAGCTTTTTGTTGAGTTGCATAGACGACTTGAGGTATGTTAAGGATATCCCTTCTTTCCTTTTGGCAATATCCATATGATACAACGAAACGAGCAAGCATATAACTTTCATAAATGATTCTATTCTTAGAAGTACTAGGGTTGCCTATGTTCTTGATTCCCCGTATGTCTTACTATCATATCGTTTGTTCATGGGTCTCATGAGATTCCGGGAGATCTTATTGACTTACTTCATTATGCATTGCATTCATTTATCCATGTATATTGACCCATATCCAGATGGCGTTATATACGCGTATAGTATATGTATATGGGGTATGGGGAAAGGTTATGGCATTATATACTCACCACCACCTGATCAGCTGGTATACGTTGATGATTTTGCCCACAAAGGCCGAGATGATATGATGGGATGCCCTTAGAGGCTTGATGATGTTATGCATGCATATACCTATGCATGACATGACATTTATATGCATATGCATGAAATTCTAAACGTTTCATGATTCACGGAGCTATTCAGACTTACAGGTTAAGTTCTTTACTCCATGTTTCTTTATGTCTTTTAGACAATGCTTTCATGTCTTACATACTCGGTACTTTATTTGTACTAACGTTCCTTTTGACTGGGGAGGCTGCGTTTCATGCACACAGGTCCCGATAGACAGGTTGACAGTCCTCCAAGTAGGTTATCAGCTCAGCGGAAGGTGTTGGTGCACTCCATTTGCTCCGGAGTTGCCCATTTGGTCAGTACAATTTGGACATGTATTAATTGGTATGGCGGGGCCCTGTCCCGACCTTTATGACATTTATGAACTCTTAGAGGCTTTTAGACAGATGTCATGTATGTGGATACTTATATGGCCTCTATGTTTTGAGTATACAAATGATCATGTCGGCCTTATAGGCCCTTATGTCACATGTAAAAGTTTCTATATCATGTTGGGTCTTCCTATGTCTAGTATTCCCTTATTTTTTATTCCGGTTATCTCATGCTAGCCCTTATGGCCCATTTACCCATGATGGTATGATAAGAAAGATATGTTACGTTGGTACTCGATTGAGTAAGGCACCGGGTGCCCATCACGGCCCTGCAGTTTGGGTCGTGACACTTTTCAATTCTGAAGCTTGGTATCTGGTCCCATATACTGCACCTCAGCAGTGCTTGTGCCTTCCGTTGGCTGGACCATGTGAGACTCATACAGCATTTGCTTCAAATCTTCACAAATATCATCAATTTCTTTGGCCGTGAAGGCCTCTTCTTCTTCTACATACTTGGGTTTGACAAATGATCGGGCGAGATGTGGAATGGGATGAGGTAGGACCCACCCTTTTTCTTTGCGCTCCTTAGCCCATTTTCTGTCGCGTCTGTAGCTCGAAAACTCACACCGAAAAACTTCTCATTTGCGGTTGAAGTAATAGGCTCAGTGATGCCCTGCACAGAGACCCCGAGCCCCTTTCCGGGCTTGTACCTATGTCTAATCATTTGAGTGGCGACCATGACCGAGGCATTAGACAAGCAAGGTTGAGGTAATGGGGCCCCTTCTTCACACTGGTCGGTAACCATAATCTCGAAGGCCTGGTATACAATATGCTCACTGCCTTCCCTAGCTTCAAGGCACGGGACTGAAGGGTCCCGGTAGATGGACTACTCGTCCTCTCCATGGACAAAAATTTCTTGATTTTCATATTCAAATTTGATCATTTGGTGAAGAGTTGAGGGAACAGCTCCGGCAGCATGAATTTATGGTCTTCCCAAGAGAAATTTGTATGAGGTGCCCATGTCCAAAACTTGGAAAGTCACCTCAAAATCCACGGGGCCAATAGTCAAAATTAGATCAATTTCTTCTATTGTGTCTCTCTTGACCCCATCAAAAGCCCGCACACAGACGTTGTTTGCTCGGATTCTTTCCGTTCCAATCTCCATTCTCTAGAGTGTTGAGAGAGGGCATATATCGACCCCGGAACCACCATCTAGCATCACTCTCTTCACATAATAACCCTCACATTTGACAGTTAGGTGAAGGGCTTTGTTATGGGCGGCTCCCTCTGGGGGAAAATCATCGAGGCTGAAAGAAACCCTATTGACCTCAAAGAGTCGTTCGACCATTCTCTCCAATTGTTCAACAGAAGTGTCCACCGGAACGTATGCTTCACTCAGTATTTTCAAGAGTACCTTCTGGTGTGCATTCAAACTTAGCAGCAGAGATAAGAGCGAGACATGGGAAGGAGTCTTCCGGAGTTGGTCGACTATTGCATATTCTGAAGTTTTCATCTTTTCGAAAAACTCTTCTGCTTCCTCATCGCTCATAGGCTTCTTGGATGGAAATCGTTTATCCTTGTTTAGTTTGGATTTCTTTAACTCTTCTGGGTTGTGGTACTTCCCAGACTGATTCATTTCATTCACTTCTCCCATGACCTCTTTCCCCTTGTAGGTAACCACTATTCTATTGTAATTCCAGGGGACTGCGGTTGGATCTCTCATAGGGCTCTGTGGTGCTCGGCTAATAACCACGGGCTCAGTCAGCCTTGGTGGAATTACTGGCCCCCGCACCACATAGGTCCTTTTCAGCACATTCAGCGTAGCCTTCCTTTGCTCGAATTTCTTGGCAGTGTTCAAAATGAGCTGTTCTTTTCTTGAGCCTTAGGAACGTAGAGAATCGCGTTCTTAGCAGGTGCTTCCCCAGTTGTTGTTTCTACATCTTGAGGAACCGGAGTGATTTTCTTCTTAGTTTTGGCTTTTCTCACCGCCACGTTGGGTCTTGCCTCTGAATCGGCAATGGAAATTATGGCTTTCAATGCTGGATTAAATTCTTGTCACAAATCATTCCAATAACCGGACCATAGTTGTGAGCTTGTAATGGATTTTTAGTCACGTTAGGGATCTTTCGTCCCTTAGCACAATTCTCTTTTGGTCTATTAGGTTTTCAACCGCCCTTTTGAGGGTCCAACAGTCTTCTGTGTCATGTCCCTCCACTCCTGAATGATACGCACACTTGGTACCGGTCCGGTAGGATGGAGATTCAGGATTTTGTCGATTAGGGGGTACAGGTTGCAACAGACCCAGCTGGATCAACTTCTGGAGCAAGCTGGAGTAGGATTCACCAATAGGGGTGAAACTGTTTCTCCTGGGAGCTCACAAGGGCGTGGATTATGTTGGTGGTTGATTTATGGTGGACGGGGGTTATACGAAGCTTGGTAGGGATGGTTATCTTTGGAAGGTGGAGCTAGGGCTTGGTTGTAGTGCTGCTGTGGCCGTGTATAGGGTTGGGCATTCATCACCGTATAGTGAGGTGGTGCCACGGCATAGGCTGCATCTTGGTATGGATAGTAGGGCTGTGGAGTTCTTGGCGGCATGTAAGTGTGATCAAATGATCGGCGGGGCCCTCTTGAACCCAAAGCCATCATGGCTCCTTCCTCCCTCTTTTTACGATTGGCCAAACCCCTTGAAATGTTCTGGATGGTTTGGTAGGTGGCTTTCAAAGTAGCTTGACTCAATATCCTGCCAGTTTTCAAACCGTTTTTTACCATTTCCCCGACTTTGATTGCCTCTGCAAATGGTTTGCCCATAGCGAACAACATATTCTGAAAATAATTAGCCTCTTGCACTTGCAAGAAGACTGTAACCATTTTGGCCTCATCCATGGGCGATTACACTCTTGCGGCCTGCTCGCGTCGTTTGATAGCATACTCGCGGAGACTTTTCGCGGTTATCTTCATCAAGTTAGACAGGGAGTTCCTGTCTGGAGCTATGTCGACATTCTACTGGAACTGTCTGACAAAATCTTGGGCTAAATCATGCCATATGTGCCGGTGGGATATTTCCTGATCCATATACCATTCTGAGGCAATTCATTTCAGGTTTTGCCCGAAAAAGGCCATCAGCAACTCTTCTTTCCTACCAGCCCCTCGCAGCTGGTTGCAATGTCTCTTAAGGTGAGCAATTGGGTCTCCATGCCCATCATACTTCTCAAACTTTGGCATATTGAAGCCGGCAGGTAGATGGATATTTGGGAACATGCACAAGTGTGAATAGGAAACACTTTTTTGGCCACTCAGTCCTTGCATGTTTTTTAAGCTTTGTTCCTAGCTTCTTATCTTCCGAGCCATTTCTTCCTGCTCGGGGTTCCTCACTGCTCTTTCTTGTTCCATTGGGGTCTCATATTGTGGCTGTTGAGCGTATGAATCTGGAGTAACATGAGTTATGTCCGGCTGAAGTTATGGGCCCTGGAAGGTGAACGTTGAAGGCTCAAAGCAAGGCCTGGGCATAGTTGGTTGTGCGATGGTGAAGACTAGTGGTGCGGTGAACAACGTTTAAGGTACACCAGAAAACAATGCCCGGGGTGGACCTTAGAAGGCATACCGGTAAAGTTTTCTGACATAGTAGGGTACCCAAATGGGACAAACGGGTTGGACATGGGGATGGGGATATTGGTGGTTCCACCCGTCCTGAGGATCAACTCGGGAAATACACGGATTGTACTTGGTGATTTTCTACCATTGGACCAGGCGTCCCACATTTCCAACATGTGGAGATGCAGCCTCTTGTTCTGTTCGGCAGTTGCCGATTTATGCTGTGACATAACCGGTGTAGCATTATCCTCAGGATCGATGATGCGGAGACTGCTTTGTGAAAACATTGGGACACTTTCTTTGTACCTTGTAAAGTATGGGTGAGAAGCCAGATTACTATCAAAACCAACCACCTAAACAAGACCTGTCTAATTTTCACATACAACAACCTTGTCAGTTTGAAATATGTAACAGATAGGGAATCGGACATTGGGGATGCAATGCACCTAAACAGTTAAACGTTTCTAAAATATCTTCCAATTGTTGTTGTTATTCACGTGCTTCCGTTTAGTTCATTACTGTGATCCACATGTGTTTCCTTGTCTACTGTTGTTACTGGCGTGTTTCCTACTTAGTAATTCCTATTATTGCGTTCCTGTGATATGGTTGGTACTGTTATACGATTACTTGGGAAGGATGAGTTGAATGCATGAAGGGTGTTGCCATGCTAATTGAATTGTTTCATAAATTTATTTATATATGAAGCTCATGTAGGCCTGTCTGAAGGCAAAAGTTAATAGTGGTGGCTTTGTTGCAAGTTTACTACATAGAGTACGACGCAAACATTTATTAATTTCGTGTGGGTTGCTATCCATTGAAAATTCTGTGTTGGCTGGTTTTCCAGGATCTTTTACTTCAGATCATTGGTCACTTTATACTGAATCCACTGACAATGTTCTATCTCTTTGTTTTGCCTGCACGATATGAATTGTATCAAACTTCTGAATTGATCCAGAAAAGAGATCACAAATATGTCTAATATCTAATCATACTGAACTTTTAAGCGCAAGAAATACAAATAACATAATGTTTATCTGTTGAGAAAGATATTTACTTTCTATAGGCTTCCAGATGATGTAGCCTTTATCATCTAGCATTGACGCATTGATTGTATGGACTGATGCAGTAAAAAACTGAAAAATTAGAGTATCTGACTAACTAAGTTGAGGTAGAAAACATCAAAGTCGATATAAAAGATATTATGTCTGGAGGTAGCGATGATTTGTTAACCTAATATTGTACACTGTTTCAAAGTTAAAATTTATACATACATGTTGCATTAAATACATGTAAGTCCCCGCTTAAATGCATGTAAGTTTTAGGTGAAAATCACTTAGGTAGACTGTAAGTTGCTGCAAAAGTTATATCATTAAACATTCTAGCATATTTCCCGTAAACCATAATCTCATAATTGAAAGTAAACATTTCTTCAACAATATAATTGGCTGCCATTGCAGATATTTGTTATTTAATACTCCTTCCGTTCCAATTTATGTGAACTTGTTTGATTGGGCACGGAGTTTAAGAAAAAATGAAGACTTTTGGAATTTATGGTCCTAAACAAGTCAAAAAGGGGCTCAGAGTATTTGTGTGATTATAAAAGCTTCTCATTAAAGGTAGATTTGTAAGTTTAAGCTTAATTGTTTTCAAATTTAGAAAGGGGTCATTCTTTTTACAACGGACCAAAGAGGAAATAGGTTCACATAAACTGGAATAGAGGGAGCAGTAAGCATTTACTTTTGCTTGCTAGACTACTTTTCGTATTGTTAGTTTATAAGTTTGTCCAAGAACATAAGCAATTAAAAGAATGCNTTTGAGAGAGTTGAAAAAGCACTATCTCGTTGAAAGGTTCTATACATCTGCCCTTTCTCAACGCATTTCTTTAGACAAAGACTCCGTTTTTTCCTCTTTTCGGATGATAAATCTTTCTCAGAACATGGAGTGTGAATCAAACCCATGTTTGAATTGAAATTGAGATACTGATGCAAGTTCTTCCCTTCTGAATCAGATAGATTCATATCTGAAAGAGGTTGACAATAAGTTCTTTCAAAATTGACTATTTATAAAGGTCAAATTTTAGTCCAAAAATACATCCTTATCTTGCCTTCTTTATCTGGTCCCTTAGAACACTCAAAACTGCAATTGAAGCGACTGCATCATATGTCGCTTCCATGTTAGCTAAAGTTGTTTTTATAGCCGCTAGTTGTTTTCGTTTTGCTATTATGTAGTTAACC